>NC_044065.1:8171396-8236396 GCF_902167405.1 Gadus morhua
CTTGTCCTTACTGGAGTCCCGCATTCTGCTAAACTTCCCGACATTTTTCCACAACAAAACAAAGCAACTACGGTTCCGAGAAATCACCAGTAACCACCAACACTAAGCAAGGTCAAACATTGAAACTGTAATGAAACAAAACCCTGCATTGTCAAATGTTTGTTTGTGTTTTTATTATTAACATTTTATTATTTTTCCTCTTTTCACGAAAAGTAAATTTCTTGTAAATATTTTTACATATTTATACTAAAGGTAAAACACATGCATATTATTTTTTAATATTTACACTAAAGGTAAAGCACAAAATCTACACTCTATCTTTGGATGCGGAAGACTTAAACAATTTATGTGCGATTCTCTCTTGTTGGCCCACTCGCTGTCCAGTACCAGTGCACATTCAATTTCTCAGTTGACATTCTCTGCACAGACTCTCAGGCAAACCCTGGAGCTAAACATCTATTTTCAGCGGACACGCTTCTCTTTGAGTCTGTTGGCTGTTGAAAGCTGAAAGGCAGCTTTCACCAAACCCTCTTCCATCATACATATAGTCCATATGATACAGTACATCTGGGGTGGATAGGGTGTATGACTCCAAGCTGAAAGGTACTTGGTTCGATCCCCAACATCGGCAGCCTATCCCTATAGGGATACTTGAGCAAGAGACGCTTTCAATTGAAATTGTAGCTGCAATTGTAATTTCAATATAGCTATTTACAATATTTGGTCATGAATCCAGAAACACTGTGTAGATCCCCCCCCAAAGATGACATATTATACCACCAGGTGTGAGTGTGATTAGCCGTTACAAGCCTTTTTGAAAACCTGCCTCTTCTGACATCACAAGTGGCCGTGTCAACCTAGATGTGCGCTGGATAGATCAGTCCACCAGCATCACCAGTTGACTGTAGCACACGGTGCTCATCTATCCGTCATACATCTAGGAGGTGGACACGCGCCACTTGTTGTGTCAAAACGGCTCGTAGCGGCCAATCACACTCACACCTGGTGGTATAACATCTCACCTTTAAACATGAAACATGACATGAACGACGTGTCCGTCTTGACAGTGCCCACCCGCTGAGCTCTGAGTTCAGGCTGTTGCCTTCTGGCAAACGTTTGTGTTTACCAAGGATCAGCAGGAATAGATATGGGTATTCTTTTGTCCCTGCAGCCATCCGGGCATTCAATGCGGCCAGCAGCAGATAATTTATTTTACATTTATTTTACCTTTTTTTAAATCTATTTTAATGTTTTAATGTTTTAATGTTTTAATTTGTATTTTACATTTTTTATATCCTGGCACTTTATCTTTCGAGCACTTTGTCTCCACAGTGTTTTGTGTTCATTGTTGTTTTGTCTTGTCTTGTGGGTTAAACCACTTCTCCTGGCTGCGAACAAATTTGCCCTCGTGGGACATTTAATAAAATCTTGAATCTTGAATCTTGAATCTTGTGTCTGCGTGGAACCGTCCCTACGCATGACTCACGCCACCCGTCTGTGCCGTCTGTGCTTCAGGTGAGCGGAACCATCCCCTACACCGCGCCGGAGCTGTGCGACATGTCTCGCCACGAGGGCTTCTGCGTGGACTACAGCACCGACGTGTGGGCCTTCGGCGTGCTCCTCTTCTGCATGCTGACGGGCAACTTCCCCTGGGAGAAGGCGCTGCCCTCAGACTCCTTCTACCAGGAGTTTGTGCGCTGGCAGCAGCGCCGTCGCATCTCCGCCCTCTCCATCTCCCTCTCCTCCTCCTCCTCCTCCTCCTCTTCCTCCGTGCCGTCCCAGTGGCGGCGGTTCACCGAGCAGGCGCTCCGCATGTTCCGCCGGCTCCTGGCGGTGGAGCACGAGCGCCGCTGCTCCGTCAAGGAGGTGTTCGCCTACTTCAGCCACTCCTGGATGCTGGACAGCGACAGCAACAACAACAACCACCACAACGTCAACGTCAACAACAGCAGCAGCCACGGCAACAGCAGCAGCAGCAGCAGCAGCAGCAACGGCAGCCGCGGCCACGCCCACGCCCACGGCAACGGCCATAGCAACGGGGTGGTGGTGGTGGTGGGGGGGACGGGCAAAGCGGTCGGAGGTCACGGAGGGAGCGGGGAGGGGGAGGGGGAGAGGGAGAGGGGAAGGGGGGGCGCCATCTCGTCCGCCTCTTCGTCAGGGGAGGAGGAGGAGGAGGTGCTGGTGGAGAGGATGAGGCAGCAGACCCTCTCCCCGCTCTCCCCCCTCTCCCCGCTCTCCCCCGCGGTGACGGTGGACAGAGGAGGAGGAGGCAACCTGGGGCCCAAGGGTGTGGCGATGGAGCCTGGAGGAGGTGGAGGTGGAGGTGGAGGAGGAGGAGGAGGAGGAGGACACCACCACTTTGTGTCCGTGTCCACCAACAGCTCCGTGTCGTCCACCAACAGCTACGAGCGCGTCCCGCGGGAGAACGGCTCACCGGGCGGACACATGCTGGTCACCACGCCCATTGAGATCTGTGTCTGACGAGTCGACACACACACACCACACACATGCACACACACACACACACACCGAAACATCACACACCCACACAAACCACAGAATCACAGACACACACACAGACAAAGATAAACACTCACACCACAAACACACTCACCACACGCCTACACGTGATGCAAACTTTTATACCACTTCCGAACCCCTTGCATGTACTCAAATGATTGCATGTCAGCACAAACAAACACACAAACAAAGAAAGCCGACACACATGAACACATGGATGACCAATACCTTCACAAGAAGTACGGAAGTAATTTGAAGGATGAATGGATGAAGGTTGTGATACCTGATGAACACCAAGCGAGCTGTCCTTTGTCTACTTTGAGAAGCAAACAGTGACGTCGCTGGCGTTGACTGAGTTTCCTCCACATAATGAACTGCACTAGTAAGGAAAGGGACACACCAGCGGGTCTCTGGGAGCGCTAAGGATGTTTCTCTTCAGCCAATACGCTCGGGAAACACAAGAGAATCGAACGACTCCAATTCGCTTCCATTGAAAAATTCTGCAACAAAAAAATGTGTTGGGGGGGGGGGAAAAAAAGACCAAATCGTGTTTCCTAAAGCAATATTTTAAGCAAAAAAAAAGAATAATAATAATTAAACGAAGACATTGATGGGGATGCGAGGAGGTGTCGTTTTGAAGAAGCCACGTGTCGCCCAGACATTCTGTTCGTTAGTCTCTGTTAAGCTATAAACTCCAACTTGGCTTCAGTGAAAACTGGGGTTTCAACATTCAACACATTTAACAATATATATATATATATATAAACAGTATATATATACATATAAATAAATATCGCCGTTCATTGAGTATGAATGATTCAAAATGGTGTGCGTGTTTCTCTTAATTCCAGATCCTTATTTATTTTAAAACAATCGTACAATTTCCAAATTCTATTTTTGTTCAGCTACCAGCTTTGTAGAGCAGCTTGTGTTGACTTCCTGTCTTTGTTATTTGGCGGGTGTATTTGGCGTGTGCCAACATGGTGTACAATAGTTTGGTTTGTTTCTGTACATACTTGAACCTCTTGGATGTACACATCACATTGGGGGTGCTAAAGGCGTGGGTTAGGGAGCAGAGGGGGGAAAGGGGGCAGAGGAGTGAGATCAAGAAGGAGGAGGTGAACAGTTGGCTGAACCGTGTCCGCTCCTAACGCGGTCAACAGGCTCATGACGACTTTGTTTCTGCTTCTCGGACTCAAACATATCTACTTCATGAATCCACTTCATGGATCTAGTTCATGAATGTACTTCATGGATCTACTTCATGAATGTACTTTATGGATCTAATCCATGAATTTACTTTATGGATCTACAGTACTTCATGGATATATTTTGTGGATCTGCTTCATGGATCTACTTCATGGATCTACTTCATGAATGTACTTCATGGATCTACTTCATGGATCTGCTTCATGATTCTACTTAAAGGATCCTCTTCATGATTCCACTTCATGAATATACTTAATGGATCTACTTCATGGATCTACGTGGTGGATCTACTTCCCTGATCTACTTCATGGTTGAACGGCTGCTCTCTCCACATGACCACGTCTGGTCATTTTATGTTTGTACAGATTGTCCTTTTTTTCATGTTCATGGAAGTATTATCTGAGAGAAAATATAAATTTAAGGAAATGCTAGTTTAGCAATTATGATTTAACTTGAAAAAAACAACAACTCTTTGAAGATGTACTTTTTCTTTTTACATAAATGTGCATGATAATTGACTCCAGATCTGAACTGACCAAACTAAAAAACATTAAGAAAAACAAACAAAACCGAGAAAAAAAAGAAAACTGTACAATATTGTGATGTGGAATTTTGCCGTAGCACAATTACATTATTTTAATGTTACATGACTGTCCTGACTGATAATAACTGTTATGGTATACTGGGACAGCGTAGTGCTAAAAAAAGACTTCAACAGCTAATTAGTTTGGGTCCAATGTGATGTATTTGTACGCTCTTAATGTTGTGTGTTCATTTCAACACCTGCGGGAAGAGGAAAACATTTCTTTAGGCTAAGCATGAAAGAAATTGTGTATGGCGCGTAGTAGGTACTATAAAAACATGGCACTAGTTTTTAATTTCCACATTTCGAGGAGCTATAGCTGTAGATCCAGTTTTCAAAGTAAAGAGATTTCCCTGAATCACGACAGTGAAAATGCCGTAGTGGACAATTCCATGGCTTTGGAAAAAATAAAAGTCCTGCCATGCTTTGGTTTTATCCATGCTATTCAACGAAATGCAGAGGACTTTTACTTTGAAAACCGAAAGTCGTACCTGTGATAATAGGCAAGAACCACATGTTGCAATTTCCAGAAATTATTTGCATGAAGGTGTATGTTCTAAAGCTCTATTTATAAAAAAAAAAAATGCTGCTAAGCTACACAGCACAGTAGGTCACTCCTTACTGTGTAGTTCAAAGAGGCTCATAGAAATACATTATTATGTTATGGCAGGTTGAAAGCATAGGAAACGCCAAAATAGTTATCAAAAGGTTTTGGACCTAGGCTTCAAGGGTCCACAACGAGGACGGTGTTCACAGAACGTAGCCAGAGATCGAGTATGCTAATGGAGGGTACATCTTGTGACAATCTATGACCTCATGGACTGCGCCCTCACTCACAACAATGGCCCACTGTGCTACCAAAACAAAACAAGAAACAGTCTATGCTTTTTTTTAGAAGTTCTACATTCATGGTGTTGTTGGCTAGTAACGGGTACACAAACCCGCTCACATGCCAGATACACCTGTGGCGACGGTTTCAACCGGCAAGGAACAGGCCTACAGTCACACACATAGCTGCAGTTTTTGCAGCCAGCAAAGCTCATTGAGACGAATACATACAAGGCAAAATGGAGATCTTTCTTGACTGTATATTACCATAGTTTCATATGATCATAGATGTACCAGATTGCCGCCCTCCCCCCTGAAAAGGCCACCATTCTTAGAAATGGTGTAGTCCGAATCCTACGTCTGTGTTGTGACCACTCAGAAGTCACTAGTTGCCCAAACTGCCATCAAACTGACTCAACTACGACTTCACCAAGTAGGATTTGTCCTAGCCTCCTTTAAATTATTTTTAAAAAGTACTTAACCCTTTAACTGAACTGGAGTTAAAAGTCTTCAGTTTCTCTGCGTCACTTCCTTACATCAACGAATGCATCGGTTGATTGGTTATCAGCTGATCAGGTCTTGACTTTCTACCCCTTCATCTTCTCATCAGGCTTCTTGTTTTGCACATATGGTGCTCCTCACTCGGTAGGGGATTCAACAGATGAGAGCGGCTATGTTTTCTTTAAATGCATCGAGGACCCATCATACAGCAGCGTGCAAACTTAAAGAAAAATGCACTTTTGGATACTCCAATATAACCGGTCGAGGTAACTTCACTTATAGTCCAGTAGGTTTTATGTGTACTTTAAGTACTTTGGTTGTGTAGCCTACTTCGTCCACTTCCACCATGATGTAATGTGTTGCAAACTGTAATCTGTGTTTTTTTTGTCCAGTGACTTATTTTGAAGCCATCCTAATTATTTTAGTTAAGTGGAGTTTTAGGTAGTAGAAGAAAACACCACCAGAACTCATATCCGGTTCTGTCTTTGCAATACAACCGTCTTCCTGTTAAGTCCCATTTAGTCAACAATAAAAACACAAAATATAAAAAGTGTGGTTTTCTATTCCATCCAGACACTGAAATACTCACACGGGCTCAAAAACACACTCACAAACAGTGTTCTGGTTGCCAGTGCTTGCATCATATCATTATAAACACAGAAACTGAACCAGTTGACCAGTTATCATCCAATATGTGCAACTGTCACCAATCACTGAATAATAACAATGAAGGCTGGACAGGAAGCTGTGACTAATAAAGATCTGGGCTGACGGGGTAAAACGAGAAAAGATATATTTTGAGAGGATTCAAATAAAAAGTTTGTATTTTCTTCCACTGTGAATTGAGGGATGTGTCTCATAGCATTCAACCAAGTCACCACCAAATGGCCAATGAAACAGCCCACGGGGTCAAAGGTCCTGCATTTATATATGCCGCTAAGGAAAGACTTGGGAGAAGGAGACATGGTTGGACAAAATATTTAATCATTAAATGACGTCTGAGCACATAATAGAGGTATTAACAGACGATATGAAACAAATAAAAAAAGATGTTCTGGCTTGGCAGTGTGAACCTTCCACTGCCACACACAGCCTTCACACACGCTTGTTGGAGGCATTGGAATGTGTGTGTGTGTGTGTGTGTGTTTGTGTGAGACATGGGGCATTGCTTCGGATAAGATGAATGCAAAAACAGTCACTGTAGCCGTTAATATACCAAGAAGGTGAAAAGACAAAACCGAGGTCAAAGTAAAGTGGGCCCTGAGATTTAGACACTCAATATATTATAATCCAAACACATGTTTAATTAGAATAACATACATACCACCACTCCCCCCGAACAAAGTATAATTTCATTTGGTACAATGCATTTCAAATAAATCATCGCAGTGAGAAAGGCTTAAATTCATAACCATGGAAGTGCAACTGCTTGTTGACGCCTGGAACCGTTTATTTATTCTGGGACAAATTAAATAAAATGGCAGTTGATAGAGAAGCAGCCGTTCCCGGATGGTCTCTTATTTGCCCTTCAGGGAAACTCACACAGTACAACGCTGCCCCTAGTGGCCAGTTAACCACACTGCCTCTAGAGGCTGTGTTTCACTACACAACGTTCTACCGATGGACAAGACAGAAGACTCTGATTCTGAAGTCTCATGCAGGTCCCAGGCTGTGTGTGTGCGCGTATGTCACAGGTAAGGCGTTCTGCTTGCAAAAGGACTCCCAGAAACAAGAGCTGAAGATGAATGGTGATGGAAAAGTGTCCTTTCGTCTTCAGTATGTCCACTGCAGGCGATGTACATCCAATGATTTGTCGTTGCAGTGTCGCTGGTGAGCCCTGGGGAGAAGGAGGAGTTCTCCTCCGCGGGAGATAAGGCTTTTGTTTGTACAGGTATGGGGAACATACATATTGTACAACAGTCAGGAAAAGAAAAAGGCTAAAATGAGAGTGAACCAACAGAACTCAGCCTAGACACTCAACCCGAAGAGTTGTAAACTCTGGTCTTCGTGCTTGCAGAAGCTCAGTCGGTACAACAAATCCACTGCCGAAACATGATGAGCTTTCTCCCTAGGTCCAGGACTCATAAATTCCCCTCCCAAAACATAGAGACCAGAAAAGGCTGCGTGCTCCTCCAGGACCATGTGACCACCATATGAAGCAGAGATGGGTTCAGGCCTCAGACAGAATTAGGATCCCCTTCATTCCCTTGTGCCACCAGGTAACTCCTCCTTGCGGTCAAATTGAATGAGCGCTAACTACTACACCAAGGGACTTTGTTAACCAAGGCAACCTTTGGTTAGGCTCGACTAACAGGCCTACAATCCGGTGTTCCAACACAGGAAGCTGACCACGGTCGCAAATGGCCCAGACAATTGGAATAATGCCGGTTTAATCGGGTTAGTTACGGAGAATACCTCAGCCTGCACGCAGTCATACATATATACAATCTAGAGTCTAGACCAGCCTTCTGATGCGATTAGACTACAATACTACAAAGGCGTGGATGGCTGTAGCATCTACACACACCACCATGCCCCCCCCCCCCCCCCCCCACACACGCAAAAGTCTGACCCTACGACAGGAGCACACATTCAAGCCTCGTGGATAAAGTGCTTTCTAGCCAACGCAGGAATCAGGAAACCTCTCCCCTCTAGAGTCAGGATGGGGCCTCCATAGCAGTGGATGGAGATGACTCAGATCCTCCGTGTGGAAGCCTTCTGAGAACCAGGAGAGAAAGGCCCAAACAGGGCGCACCCCAACTCACAATTTTGTTTGGATCCAAAGTGCTTCTTGCAGAGCACCACGCCTTCCTGCTCAGGGTGGGGGTGGGGGAGGGGGGGGGTCTGGTGTTGGTAAGCTAAACAGCTTTCAGAAGTTAATGCTCTCCCCTGTTACCCTCCACAGAGACGACTGCTGGCCAAACGAAGGTCCATTTCTATAAAGAGTAAGCCTTGCTCCCCTGTGCTCCTGGTCTAGTGAGTCTGGGTACAGACCCCACCACAAGTACATCAGAAAGACTGAACCAAACGACAGAACATTCCATCATTCCATGTCCGACGGTATGAAAGTGGGAGGCCTCTGAAAATGCGTATGAATGGGTTTTGTTACCAGGAGTGGACACTAAAATCAAACCACTTGGGACAGCACTAAACACGGGTAAAACCACCGCTGCTACTGATTGGCTCAGAGCGTGCACCAATCCCTAGCAGCCGCTTGGGTAGCCGGTGAGATGGGTAATCCCGGCAGATTTTAAAATCATTAATAACTTTCTAGTCAAAACTAAAGAAGGAACTGAAAAAAAAAAGAAAAGATAAATACAAAAACAAAATAAATAAGCAAATCAAAATTGCATACTTACAAAGTCTTTTAAATCATTAAATATCTTTGATTGCCATATCATATTCGTTTGGAAAAAAAGTAGGAAAAAGTTTTTTTTTTTCCTTACACTTTCCGCTTAAATAATTGATGATACCAAAAACTTTACAAAAATTCAGCATGTGTTGGTTAACAACCAAAGTAAAGTGCACCCTCCTTCTGGTGGACTGGGGTGGGGGGGGGGAGGACTGGGTCAGGGTAGGGCTTTGTCAGCTAGTTAGTGAGCTGGTTAGTGGCGGTCTCCCACCACCGAGCAGGGCTGGTGGGGGACCAGGTTCTTCCGGGGGTCGCTGTCGTTGTGCATTTCTTTTCTTCCACGGCCGTTTCATGCGAGCGTTGCGGCCGGCGTCCTGACGGAGTGGGCGTCTTCGGGTCGCCCGGGAGCACCCCCCCCCTGTTGGTTGCTGTTGGTTACCAGGGGTGGGGTGGGGGGGGGGGGGAGCAGATGCACCTGCTGGGAGGAGTCACCGGTGAATGTCTTGAGTCACCCAAAGCTAGCGCCAGAGCTGATCGCTGACGGGCCCGTCAGCGATCAGCTCTGCCGCTAGCTTTGGGCTTCACGGCTCCTTCATAACCGTCCTATCATAACATCTTCATTAATCTATTTCTGTCGATACAGAGGAGCGGGTTACTGGTTTATGACGCGTGACAAGATGGGAACTCACCTTAGAGGACCTCTGCTCTCCGTCACCTGCCATCTCTTCGGTTCCCAATGGGGGCTCTCAACGACTTGTTCTGGGGAGAGACGAGTACATGATAGGAATGGATCAAATAGGGTAGGAAATTAACCATGACGCCTTATTTGACCACAACGTGAAAGGCCAATCTTTTAGCGTTCAGTAATTCAATAAAACGGCCCGAACGGCTCATAATATTACCTTATGAAGACATTAAGTTTAAGTCAGCCCAAATCACACCAACTGACTTCCGTGGTTAAATAGTGCATGCTGTGTACCATCAGTATTGATTTGTAAAGTCTATGATCCATACAGACTGTCACTAACCCAGGTGCTCTCGATGCGACTCAAGAGCTACTCCAGTTACAGGACAACATTGAGTCTGTTCAGCCCCCTGTCCTCCTCCATGCTCACCTTGTGCTTTTTACACCTCATGGAGAAGTTGTCCTCCACCAGCGCACAGTCTGTAGGGAAAGGAGGGAGATGTTACAACGACTCCTCCGTAAGAAAAGAAGAGTGACCAACAACAGAGCAGCAGACACTCCCTGGATCCGCTCCACCGACCTGATGATTAAATCATAACGCAGCAGCGCAAGATCTGTCTAATCACTTCTGCCAGAGCTGCACTAGCCAACGGCACATTACTCTGGAACAAACCTTGATTCCTCTCAAACTAATGGACAATTCTCTATTTCAACTTTTTTTCTGAATTTCTCCAAGCAAAGTAAAAATACCAAAATCTATGGTCCATCATTTGCAGCATCTTTATGAACCCCTTTTTTCTACTTTATGTATGGGGACCGTATCTTTTGTGATGTAATATATCATCTGATTGCCTGCCACCCAGCTCTCTTTCTTGTCATGAGGAATGTGCTCCTGCCAAGGTGACCTGCTGTTTTGCAGGCGCTTTGTGGCTTGAGCTGGCATCTGCATCTCTTGGTGCGACACGCACCTGGAATAAATTGGTTGTGTGCCCCATAAACTTGGTAGTACATCTTGTGTGATCGTCAACATTTAATTTAACAATTTTTTTTCTGTTACTGAAATAAGCCCTAAATTAAGCCTAAAAAGGAGAAAGATCCTGTGTTATTGCAAGTCTTCCCAAAACACTTTGTGAACGTACCACTCTGCTTCCAAAGCAGGCAACAGTATTTACCTGTTCATTATACTCTACGACGGCACAACCATGGGAGACCGGAGGCGAGGTGTGTGTGTAGGTGTGTGTGTGTGGACTTGTAGCGCCCTGTCTGGGCAGAGGTTTAAATACGTCATCCACAGAGGGTTAAGTAAACTTATAGTATTAACGCCAAGGTTGGTGTGACGTGTGATTGAGTGGAGCTCTTTCTGGGAAGCCGTTGATTTTGATGATTGATGATAGAATTCCGGGAAAACTACAGTAAAACGGTACGTATGTGTTGAGCTCCGTCTGAGCAGCGTTCTAGTTTGATGCCCGCGTCTGAGCGATGGGAGAGCTTCTCAGTCAAACGCCATGGTGCGGTTTCACATCACTGACCAGTAGCAGTACAAGGATGGCTGAAGACTAAATCTCCAATGATTTGGTAATCAGATTTGGTCTCACACATGCAAATGAGACCCGTCAGCAGAACAATAGGCTGATTTTCACCATGTTGTGCCAGATAAAATACACCCACCAGCTAGATGGTTCTCTGCCCTGCCAGGCTGGGTCACGCACACCGCGTTCGAGTCCGACTGCTCCAGGACCGCACATCAACGTAATGTGTTTTACATAATAACTAGACCATCCAGCATCCAGGTAAACATGCCGAGATAATCGATGATATGGATGATGGATCGACCAAGCCTACAGGGTGTTTAAAGGGCTAATATGTAACATTGAGTTGCATACTTTTTTCTTTCAAGTTAATGGTACCAAAAGTTTTATCATCATCATCATCATCATCATCATCATCTATCTATTATATATTTGGAGACCTAATTTACTGAAATAATTTATTAGATAAAATTATTGATCTATCTTACAACAATAAGCTATATGGTAAAGTTGCCAGCCATCAAGCCAATGCAGTTTTTTCCACAGTCAAACTAACTTGGACGGGTTATTTTTATTTTATTTCTCTCATCAATCCGAGATCGTTAGCGATTCCCTTATATGAACTATTTAAAACACTACGACTGCCAAGTAAAATATTTGCAGAGTCACATCAGATATCCTTCAGCGACTCTGCGGCAATGGTGGTGAAGACACCAACTGCCATGTTCTCACGCTAGTTAAAAATTTTTGTAAAGCACTTCTTTTGTTATTATTGTAATTTAGTTATGGTAAAAATTATATATGACCTCTTTAAAAGAGGTAATGAAACAAATGAAAGCAGAACAAATTGACAAAAAGCAGTTGAGGTTGTGGCCCCGGATTGCGGTCTTACCGGCCTCCAGTGCACATCGGTAGTGGTACTTGCTGGGACAGCCCTTGAGGAGACAGCCCAGTGTGGCCCCGGGACGCCGGCAGCCAGAGCATGTCTGGAAGAAGCACAAATTACACAACAAAAAGACAGTTGGTTCAATTGAAGGGATGGAGGGCTTGGCAAAAGTCTGTTTGTAGTTCTATTATTTACTTTACTCTACTTTGTATGTGTCTTTTTGCGTCTTCAGCTTTGGAAATCTGGATCGACAATAATACAACTATGCAGATCGATAAAATGTGCTGAACGTTACTCGTTTTCAATTGAAAATGAAAGCAATATCACAGCAATATGATATTGATCACCGCAATAATCAGGATCATTTAACAAATCCCCAGACTACTTCTACACATTTATTATAATTATATTAACACATGAAAGAGCCTTACCGTTGCCTGGGCGACCTTGACCGCCTCCTCTAGCCCGTACACCTTGCCCTTCACCAGGAACACCCCCGCGGCCCAGACGCAGCAGTCCTCGTGCAGCCAGTACTCACAGGGCTCATGGGGCACCACGGGGGGGCTGTACCAGTCGACTGCCTCCAGCCCTCCGCCACCCTCCATCCGGGCCTGCTTGGCGGCCGGGCCCTCCGTCGGCTGCGGTGGGACGGCCCCTCTCTGGGGCCACGACCCCGGGGGAGGGCGCGCGCGCTGCCGGCCGCCGGCGCCCCGCATGCTGCAGGACGACACGGACGAGTCCGAGTCGCTCGACTCCTCCTCCTCCTCGCCGCCGCCGCCGCCCTCTTCCTCGGCGTTGGCTTTGGGGCCCGACGCGCTGGCCTTCGTCTTGCCCGTGGCCCGGTAGCCGTCGGGGTAGTAGGGGCCGTTGAGGTCGCCCAGGCCCGTGGCGTTGGCCGAGGCGCCGCATAGGCAGCAGACCAGGGGCCGCCGGTGCTGCCCGTGGACGGAGACGCGGCCCGGCCGGAGGCAGGAGGAGACGGGCGTCCTCCCCGACAGGACGCTCCCGGGGGCGCCCTGCGGCTGGCCGTCCGGCCGCGAGCTGTCGTCCTCGGCGTAGTTGATGACGCTGTACAGACACGGCGAGGACGCCGACGGCCGCTGCGGGTGCGTGCGGACCAACGGCGAGAAGGAGTCGAGGCGCGGGTCTCGCCGATCCTCCTTGTAGGTGAGGTACTTCAACTTGATCTCGGGCTCGGCGGGGGAGAACATGGAGGAGGCGGGGCCGCCGGGGGGAACCTTGCGCCTCCTCCTTGGAGGTCTGGAGGCTGCCTTTCTGGGGGAGACGCTGCTGCAGCCCTGGGCCGCGCCCCTGTTCACGGGAGGGCTTTTCTTTGGAGACTTAATCGGGGTCTCGAAAGTCACCCCGGCCTCGGGCAGAGTGTAAGGGAAATCGACCTCCCCTGGTTCCAACTCTGCAGTGAGGTCAGGTCTGTAAACCTGGGGAGGCACAGATGACAACGGCTTGGACCTTCCTTGAGCAGGAAACCAAGAAGCTGGTGTTTTTGAGGGCGTGCCGTTGTGCATGTTTTTGGAATTCTTGAAGATTTCACAATCGGAGGTAGAATCTTTACAATTGTCAGTGATTATGCCGTCAGTCTTCCCCATATTTGATGTACTCCCTGCCTTTTGTTTTACCGTCACTGCCGTCGGGGATGCCTTCTTCTGCCCTCCCGTAGGGTAGCCCTCCTTCCCAGGGGTGCTGGGTGACAGAGAACGACCGGCAGCCTTCTTGGTGGCTTTTGATGTGGTCTTGCCATTGTGCACGGGTACTTTGTACGCGCTGGGGCAGATGTTCAGGACCATGGCCTCCAGTCTTGTTCCCCGGCCAAGACGCACCGGCAGTTTCCTCCTAGGCGGAGAACTTCCTGGGAGTGTCTCTGTGTTTCCATTGATGTGAGGAAGGACATCCGACTTATCGTTCTGCGGATCCCTGGCTGAAACCTCCTTCACAAACTCTTCATGACAAGCCATGTCTGTCGGCTGCGACGCCGCTTTGCGTTTACGGGCAGGCGACGTGGTTTCCATACTGGCGTCTAATCTGGGTGGACAGTCTCCGCTACACTGTGCCTTCTCCGAGGGAAAGGGTTCCATAGGGTTTTCTGTGTCCAGCCCATCCCAGATGACCTCATCGGCCTCCTCTGGATGGGAGTTTGCAGCACTGGGTAGTCTGGAGGCCTGTGGACAGGGGACAGAGACCTGGTCCTGGGAGGTGGCTGAAGCCGAGCCATGCTTTCCACCTGCTACCCCATCTCCAGCCCCTGAAGGCTCCTGTGTTCCAGAAACAGGAAATAGCTTGTTGGACCCCAAATGCCCACTTCTCTGATGTTCTCCTGTGTGGGTTGATGAATGACCCGAAGAAGGCCAGTTGTGACATTGTCCACCGTTCTCTAAGCTGAGACTGCTTTCAGTTTCCATTAAAAGGCTGTTTTCCAAAGCACCTTGTACGCATGGATCGGCCTCACCTTCACCACAAAGAAGTCCTCCATTGAGCCCATGAGACCCTGGCTGCGTTAGACACAATTGCGTCTCATCGTTCTTATCTCCAACCTGGGCCTGAGCCAAAGCCTGGAGCAGTTGTGCCTGTGTGGCAAGGTCTATGGGCCCATCGGAGTGCTGTCGGTAGTGTTGGCCCAGTGCGAAGCCTCCCTCCCCGAGCCCGTTCTCCGTCTCACAAGAAGACTGAAGGGAGAACTTGGTGATGGAAGGAACGCTGTATAAAGACGAGTGCGCAGACATAGAATCCTGAGAGGAATAGACATGAGAGCGGCTCACATAGGACAGGGTGACGGTAGTGTTGGAGAAGGCATTGTCCGATTGAATCTGATTTCCAGATTGAACCTCGCTGTCTGACGAGGCGGCTTCTGCGAGGGGTAGTCCAGTTCTACCGTTCCCAGAGTTAGGGTACCATCTGGGGCTTTTCCCCATACGCATGGCTTCGAGGGAGGTAGCCTCACTTTTTCGGGTGAGGTCAACCACAGAAGGAATGCTGCAGGTGGACAAGTCCTGAGGCTGTAGATCATCCAAGCTCCCAGGTGGTTGGTCCATAGCAACTGCAAATGAGGAACATGGGACCGAAATAAATAGAATGTAAAGTAAGTTTAGCTTACACTTATAATTAGCCAAGTGTGCCATGTTGTCCTACGTTTAACGTTACTTCGCCCAGGTCAAATTTAACCCAACAGTTGGTCGGCGCTTTTAAAGTTAGGATTCTTGTACTTATTTATTCATGAATTTAGTTTTAAGTGTGTCTATTAGTTACTATAAAAACAAGTCAGAATTCGATTTGATTCATGGTGTGAGCAGCACTGTAGAAAGGAACTGACGTGTGCTGTAATTAAGATAACAAACAATAGTTATGTTACGTTACTTGTTTTAACATTCTTACAGGACATTAATATCCCCACATGTACGGCAACGTATGAATAATAAAGATTTCCCCTTGAGCACAATGACTCGATGTATTTACATTATATTTCCCAATAACATTGGCATGTCAGTTTGCGGGCGCTGTTAGCTGAAGTTAGCTTCATGCTAGCTTTAGGCTTCAGCTTCGTGCTAGGGTTAGCTCCGTGCTAGCATTAGCTAGGCCCGGACGGATGAAACAAAGGCAGCCTGGCTTGCGTTGTGCGCGGCCGGTCAAAACTTACCCGGCGGCCAGGGGGGGATCCAGGTGCTAGAAACGTCCGATTCAAGGGCACGCCCCACCCAACATCATGTTCATAACACCATTAGTTTTTCATATGTGTATACAAAGCACGAACAGCACTCAAAAGGGCAATGGATTTAATTTGAGATCAACAGACTTTTCCCGGAACACACAATACTACAGTGCGTGAGGTGTGCGGGTACCGTAGTGTCATTCGGCTGCGCATCACAGCGGAGCATTATGGGAGGGAGACCGGGCACTGTGTAGGAATGATGCAAAGTCGCTTATTCATCCCCACTTCATTATGTCATCACAAAACGATTGGTTCTTGCTTTAGTCATTTAAATTGCAGCCTAGTGAATTATTCCTTCATTTTTAATGAATTTAATTAATCAATTGTTTTTAGAATTAGGATGCTGGGGTGTTCCTGGAATCATTATGACAATCATATCAGTGCATTAAGAAGTATTATGCACAATAAGACCACGTTTTAATAAAACAATTGTGTAACTAAATGTAAAATCCCTGAGCTTCATAGTCAATAGACTGCAATATAATTAAAATACTAATGTTACTGGGCCCACTGAATCATGAATTGATCAATTTGATCTGTTTCGTTATCTACATGTAATGGCTTGATTACATCATCTTACAATTAACCATAGGATACTGGTGTCACAAAATGTATACATATGCATCTCAATAAATTAGATTATCCTGGAGAAGTTAATACATTTTAATAATTCAATTTAAAAAGCGAAACTAATATATTAAAGAGATTCATTACACCCAAAGTGAAATTAGAATTTCAAGCCTTAATTTCTTTTAAATTCGATTATTACGGCTTATAGCTCCGGAAACCAAAAATTCAATAGGCCTATCTCAGAAAATTATATATCCCGAAAAAGATAAATGTTGTAGACTCAAAGGGTCACACTCGAATCTGCCTCAAAACTGATGCTTTAAATGGTCTCTCGGTCTGCTGCAGTATTTTCACAATCATGGGGACATGGCCGTTGTGCAGAAGTGAGTCATTGACACCCTCCACATGAGGGTTAGCCTAAAAAGGTAATCGCTGGCTGTTCAGAGTGCTGCACCCAGGCATATTCATAGAAAGTTGAGTGAAAGGAAAAAGTGTGGGAGGAAAAGGTGTACAAGCAACAGGGATAACCACAGCCTTGAGGAGATTGTCAAGCAAGGATTGGACTGAGGCATGAGTCAGTGCATCAAGAGCCACCACGCCCGGACGTATGGGCTACAACTGCCATTCCTTGTGTCAAGCCACTCCCAAACCAGAGATGTTAGAAGCGTCTTAAAAATAACTGATCTGTCCGTCGCTCAGTGGTCCAAAGACCTCTTTTCAGATTAAAGATTAAAGAAAATTAAGATCACAGAGTCTGGAGGAAGAATGGAGAGGCACAGAAGTCAGTGATGATTTGGGGAGCAATGTCATCTTCTGGTGTTGGTCTTCTGTGTTTTATCAAGTCCAAAATCAACTCTGCGGCCTTCCGGGACATTTTAGAGCACTTCATGCATCCTTCTGACAAGATTTATGGAGATGCCGATCTCATTTCCCAGCAGGACTTGGCACCTGCCCACACTGCCAAAAGTACAAATACCTGGTTTAATCACCATGGGATTACTGGGCTTGATTGGCCAGCAGACTGGCCTGACCTGAACCTCATAGAAAATTGATGGGGCATTGTAAAGAGGAAGATGAAACCTGAGACCAACAATGCAGACGAGCTGAAGCCCTCTACGGTATCATATACTATTGAAATTATTATTATTTTTTCCATAATATTCTAATTTATTGAAATGCACCTGCACCTGATATACACAATGACCCACCATTGACTTTTAATGCAACCATAAATTACATTTGTCATTTATGTGCAGACATGAGAAGCAGTACACTAGAAAAGGAAACCAACATGTTTTTCACCTCTCCAAACATGGTCATGACATGCTTGGGGTCTCATTCAGAGCTGGCCGACCCTTGAGGTCAGGCCCTCCGGCCACCAGCTGGTCAGATAGGAGGTATTTTAGAGTTAGCATCATCGGGTTCCTGAACAGAACATGATCCGTTGTCAGAACTTCAAAGATCAGTCAGAGAGTCAGGGTGCAAAAATATTTATTGCTAATAAACAAGTGGGTGTACATTTGCTGTATATTTACAATAGAGTACATTGGACTGGGAATGTGAGGCAAAAAAAAATGAAAACATTTAAATAAATACAAAGGGACTGCCACTGCGCGAAGGGGTGGGGGGTGGGGGGTATAAATCTTTATATATATTCATATCATAAATCAATCCCATCGCTACAGACTACACAGTCACCTTTCCATCGACCATGGACCTAAAAAAAATTAAGTTGAAGTCTGCAACGTTGTTATTCACCGCTTAGAATCCAACCATTCAGACGATGAAGGAACCTCCAACGTGGAAAATCTTTAAAACCTGTATAATCTTCCAAGTCAGCGTTTTTAAGAGTTCATAGCCTGTTTTTTAAACCAGCAGGATCCTGCGTATGTGCTGTGATGGCAGCGGTCTGGGAGAGCTTCAATATGTGCATACCGACCAACCGTCTACGTTTAGTCACGAGTATTACTCCATCGTCAATAGTGTAGTAGTGTGTGTTGCGTTTATAGCCACAATGGGCCAGGTCCCCTGGCCGGCAACAGTCTACGCAGTAGCTTACACAGTTATGGTTTTAGTGTACGCATTATAGACGCTGGATTAAAAACAGCACAAACTATTTACAGTATGGCCCAAAAGGAAAAGTGAAACGAAAAAGTCACAGTTACTGAAGTGCATGGAATGCAGACTCTATAGACATAAAATTCAAACTTCATACCATGAGTTGTCTAGAATACAATATTTAATAAGACATCGTTTTATTTTTTGTGACCAGTGTGTAGTGTTCTCTAATAATTACAGAGCTAAAAGGCCAACAGGGGAGCCTCTGGGCCGCATGCAGCTAGGTGGAGCCGGGCACTGTCAGAACTCCTTGGTGTCCTTGTTGTCAAACAGGTGTAGCCTCTGTTCCGCCGTCAGCCCTTCCTTTAAACTCTACCAGGAGAGAGAGACAGAGAGAGAGAGAGAGAGGGCGAGAAAGGGAGAGAGGCAGAATGTTAAACATGGACTATGACGCGCAAACGCATCACAGGATGAGCCCCGATGTCCCAGGAAGCCGGTGGTGGAGGGTCATGCTTTATCACACGGTTCATCGACATGCTTCTGATGAACACCTTGACGGTCCTGATGGTATGAGTGTGTCTTTACCCCGATGACTAGCACCAGGAGTTTGATGTCAAACACAAAAATCGAGATCTTTTAAACTGTTGCATGCCAAACACATCGAATACATGGTATGAAAATGTTGTCTTTCATTGTCCACACATCGGTCAAGTAAAACACACAAGTTAGAACATCAAAGTCAAGAAAGGGACTGCGGGGGGGGGGGGGGGGGGGGGTAAACCAGGGGCCGATCGACCAATTAAAAACACACCGAGCAGTGACTTAAAAGAAGAATAACACAAAGACCGTGAAGCACATGAATGGAAAACCCCAAGAGATGGGAGAAAACAGGCCGGCCACGCCGGACGAACACCGCGACACGGGGGAGGGGGAGCGGTGAGTGCATGCGGACACGGTAACCATGGCGGCCGTATGGAGCCCGGTGCTTTCTAAAGGGTGCAGTGGTCATCGGTACGTGCGTCTCTGCTTCGGTTTACCTAAAAGGAGAGGGGCGGGGTTGCCTAGGAGTCACCCCTCCCTCTGGCCCTAACTGTCCCAGGGCATGTCCCGTTTCACGGACTGGGGACAGAAAGAGGCAGGAATGGAGACCGGTGCGTGAGTGTTGCTGGCCGGATTGATTCAGCGTTTACCTGCACAGCGTTTTCCAGGGTACTGTGCAAGGGCAGCCTTTGTCGCCAACGGAGCCAACGACCAAGACAAAGGCTACCGTCAAACTGCTTTTGGTCATACATCGAAAAGGGATTTTAATCGTGTTTTTTTTAATGTCAGTAATGGCCTCTAGATGGCAGTATACAACAATGCTTTAATTTTCTTTGGTTAGCTTTTGGTGACCTCTGGTGGCGAACCATTTCCTTTACACCGAAACCTTTTGATGAAACAGCATCAGTGACAGTATAATTCACCAGAGGTTGTTGCTCTAATGCTAATAACATGGTGGCAGGAGTGGGTGGTGCGGATCAACATACCTTTGACCTCAAGGTGCGTTCTGAGCGCTTTGCCGCTGCGGCTGCCATTTTAAGGATGTCAGGATTGCTTTTGGACTTCATGATGTCTGTGGGACAAGACAAAGAGTAATGTAACCGGCCGTTAGTTCACACAGTAGACTTATTTGCAGAAAAGAAAATGTGTAGTATCGTATTGCAGTATTTGCAGAATCACTGTTCATATCAGAGGAATCTGAATCTCTTTATTGTCATTGCACATGGTATACCGAAATGTAAATGCCATGCAGACGTTACAATTCAAATTAACAAAATATTAATAACAAATAAACATACAATATCAAATAAAGATAAAAAAAACACAGAAAAATTTAAATAGCAGCTGAGGTAAACGTCATTGCACAGTCGCGTTTGAAACTGCACTCAGAATACACAGTGAAGTTATAGCTTATGGTCCCTGTGGGAGACGGTACCGTATCCGCCCCGCTCCACCTCCTCCAGAGAGGGCCCGCCCAGGGCCTCGTGGGCCAGCTGCAGCTGGTCCCGCAGGCGCCCCAGGTCCCGCTCCGCCTTGGCCTTGACGATGCTCAGCTCCGTGTAGATGTCCTTGTACTTGTCCGTGGCGTACTTCTTATCCTGCAGGAGGAACACCGCTTAGGGCTCAGGGGCTTGGTGCGAATGGCAAGACCGGCCACCCAGCCAATGGCCAATGGATTTGACCTTTTATTTTTTTTGTAAATTGCATGGCCACTTTATTTTCCCTCTCTTGCAGGTAAAAATAATTCTAAAAGGTTTGGTTGGACCCAGCTTGCAGCTGGAGGGACTAAGACAAAGTTGTACGCTAGCTGTTAATGATTATCATGACTCTGCCTTGTGCATGAAAGAACAGTATTAATATTAGCTTAAGTGTTTAAAAAATGACACTACACCAACGCTGAAGTATTTGCAATTGGTGGTGGTTTGATATCAATTGCTGATCGACCTTTTCCTGTTTTCCAAGTTCAAAGTGTGGTTATTGTCGGGGAACGAATGCTCTGCTTTTGTGACTGGAAGGCCAGGTGGCGAGGGGAGGGAGGGGGAAGGAGGAGCACTCACTCTTTGGGCGGCCTGGAGTTCATCCTTGAGGGAGTTGATCTCCTGCTTCAGGTACTGGACCTCGGACTCCTTCACCCGCAGCATGACCTGGAGGACAGAGCGGTCGTCTCAGTGACTCCCCACAGCATCCTGAACTGCCACCGCAGAAGGCCTATGCTTTGGCTCTTTCGTTTGTCTCCCACGTTACCAGTTCAAGTACTGTTAAGGTCTTGTCTTTTGCATTTCATCGAAGACATTCATTCATTCATTCATTCCACCGACTTGCGGTACGTCACTGAAACCACTTTCAACGCGTTCAGGCATAGTTATGGTTCCACGTCGATGCAATGCAAGGGGGTTTACAGACCCATTACGTCCTTGCGGACCCTCCTCGCCTCCACCGCAAGGGCCTGACGTAACCTTTCGTTGAGGCGACGCAGCAGCAAGGGCTGTGATTGGTCCGCTCACTGAAACCCGACGCAGAACCAAAACAGGTTCACGACTGCGTCGAAGCATCTGCGTGGTCATAGCGTTGCGTCGACGTGGAACCATAACTGCGCCGTTATTCTCGGAGCACAAGTAGGTTTCCCCCCCCCCCCCCCCCCCCCATCCCGCGCCGTACCTCCAGCTCGTAGAGCTCTTTCCCCTGCATCCCGACGCCCGAGTCCCCGTCCTCGCTGGCCATGGAGCGCATCTTGGTGATCTCTGCAGCCAGACGGTTGTTCAGCTCCTGCAACGCACAGAGAGACCGATATATAACACTGTGGCATCGTGTGGGAGCAGGTGGGGGCTTTCACCCAGAACCTTTCTAACCATTATGGTGGTAATGTTGGGGGAAATAACATGCATGTACAGACAAATGGTAAATGGACTGCATTTATAGAGCGCTTTCCTAACCAGTGGCCACTCAAAGCGCTGTACAATATTGCCGATCATTCACCCATTCATGTACACATTTACACACCGACGGCGGTGACGACCATGCAAGGAGAGAGCCAGCTCGTTGGGAGCAGTGAGGGTGAGGTGTCTTTCTCAGGGACACCCGGACACTCAGCGAGGAGCCGGCGATCGAACTAGCAACCTTCCGGTTACCAGCCAAACCCGCTCTTCCTCCTGAGTCACGTGCCGCCCAGTGTTACATTAGCAGATGGAAATCTAGGGAGATATGTGGGGGGCCTTCCGTTCCGCCTGGTCCCTGGAGGTGGCGTGCTCCTACCTGGTTATGAGCGTTGAGCTCCTGGTTCTCCCTCTGACACTGCCGGAGGGCCTGCCTCTCGGCCTCCAGCGCCTGGGCCAGGTGGGCGTTCTCCAGGCACTTCTGGGAGTACTGCTCCGACAGCACCTCGATCTCCCGCTGGAAGGAGCACAGCTCCTCCCTGCAACAAACGCACGCAAAGTGTACACCATGAGTGGATCAACAAACCGTTTAGTCCGGTACACGGCTCGGGACATGGGTTCCCTCTCGGCCCTCTAATTGGTCCCGTGTTTGACGTGCGTTTACTGCATCAACGCATCGCGTCTGCTCTGTGTTCTTCCGACGTGTCCAAACAGATCAACGTTGTTTATAAAGACTAGCTCATTACCCAGGGTACCACACACACACACACACACACACACACACACACACACACACACACACACACACACACACACACACACACACACACACACACACACACACACACACACACACACACACTTCATTCAGGATTAGCCAGCTAGCCAGCAGTTTCTGACAAATGACTGTTGTGCTGCACGGATATGGATTTGTGTTTAAAATTGTTTATTGCCAGCGTCAAGCCATTTCAACACAGATGATCCATTTTACCCGCAAGGGGAGGAAAAACTGCTGACTTCAGCTGCAGCTGTGACAGCCAAAGCTACCTGATCTCAGTCTCTGCGAGACGACTTGTATATGTATAAGCTTGAGCGTTGCTTTATCTCCCACCCTACGCACATTAGTATCAAGTGTTAATGCACCATGCCTCAACACCTGCAGCTGCAGCCTGCCGGGGCCAACGATGTGTTATAGCATGCAGAAGGAGGCAGCTGATAGTCCACACCTTGTCCCTGCCCACATGTTCCAACCGGCAGCAGAGAATCTAAAGATCTTAATGTCATAAACGTTTATGCCCAATAAATAACGTCGGTCATTTTAGTGTCAAGCACAGAGACACAGCAGGAATATCAGGCTCGCTCCATTATGAATCACATCGACAGAATTAATGCTTTAATTTAACTATTGTGTCTATCGTGGATGATGAAGTGTTCCCCCCGCTGAATAATTAAAGGGGGGATACTAGGTTCAACGTGACTCATTTGTTGGACAATGTCTGACTATTAAGTCAAGTTTTTTCAAATGATTGTTTGCAAGAAAATAAGGGGATAGCAACGCAGTAGCTTGTAGTCACCCAATACAAATGTTAAAGGTGACATATTATACCACCAGGTGTGAGTGTGATTAACCGTTACGTTTTTTTAAATCTGCTTCTCCTGACATCACAAGTGACGTGACCACTTTGTAATATGATGGGTGGATGAGCACACTCATAACATGTCGCCTTCAATGCCAGATTAGACAAAAACACAGTCTAGAAGTATCCTGATTCAATACACCAGGTCTGATAGGATCCCGAGAAGACTGAGCCAAAGTCTCAAATGAAATCAGCAAAAACAGAAGCTCCGCACTGCGGAGCTTCAGTGTGGTGTGAATGCACACTTTGACCAGAGCTAGTGGTGGTTGCAGAGCGTTCAGCGAGGCGGATCTTACTCATGTTGTCTATGGATCTCGTCCAGGTCTGCGTTCTCTGCGTGGTTGTTGGTCTTGCGGGCCTTCTCCAGCTCCTTCTCCAGCTCCGAGCGATGGGCATTCCTCATGGCTTCTATTGCTGTTGGGACAGGAAGAAAGAAGGTTTCTAGCATATTGTTTTATGAATGAATATATTCAATTCCGAAGGAAAGTTAAGAATGAAACAACTGCACGTTATGTATGGTTTCAATATAGCAAGTGTACATTCTTATTTTTCCAGACGAAAGAGGGCCAAACTTTTCCCTAAGACTCCCTTATTCTTCTTAAGGATATCTGGGCAAATAAACAGACGCATGGGCCCAGTCAGGAGGAGGAAAGGATTACATCGTCGCATCAATCTAGCTGACCTTAACCCAAGTGGCCCTCAGGATGATTAACGAAAGACCTGAACCCGTCGCGATTTGACCCCTGACCCCTGACCGCCCCCCCCCCCCCCCCCCGACTCCTCTGTGTGGCTCCTGACCGGCGATGGTGGCGGCTGTCTCCTCGGCCAGCAGGCGGTCCTTCTCCTCCTGGAGGTTCTCCAGCTCCCTCTGGTGCTTCCGCTGCAGCTCGTCCACCACCCGCTGGTGGGAGTCCTCCATGGCGGCGAAGCCCCGCTCGCACGTGGCCTACGACACACACACACACACACACACACACACACACACAGAGGGGGGAGAGAGGGAGGGAGGGAGGGAGGGAAGAGCCACACAGGGGGTCTACCGTTAGTGAGAGTTCACCACCATAAGGTCGCTCGCCCAAGCGGGGGTCAGAGAGGTTCCCATAGGCGGGAGAGCCTCCTCGCCGGTGGGAGGAGCCAGCGCTGGTGGGAGGAGCCGGTGCCGGTGGGAGTAGCCGGCGCCGGTGGGAGGAGCCGGCGCCGCCCATCCACTGGCGTTGGGAACGACTGCTACAGCTGCGTAGCCTCGGGCGTTCGAGAGCCTGCGAGTGCAGAAGTTAGGATTTTTTACGAGAGGTACGAGACACGTCGAGAGGAATGCTCGGGCGGTGGGAGATGGTGGCTGTACGCTGACGACTACCGACTTAAAGCGCACTGCTGCTCGGCTAAACGGCTCTGGCAGTTGTTAGAAAATGCTCGTAGTAAACAGAAGCCTGTGTGTCGGTTGACTGCATTCTACAGCTATCCTGTCTTGTTAAGTTGCCTAGAGGCCTGAAAAGGGATGAATACCATCATAGGGTTGGCTAGGGGTCTGGGAGGTGTACAGTGGCCTCCTGCATTCATACGCCTTTTTGCAACCGAAGACATTTCTGGCAAGTCTGTCCATGTCTGAGACGTAGACGCTTGTCTGGAGAGCATCTCAGAGGAAAGACATCTAATTACTTTGATCAACTCACTTTTAAAAAGGGCATGTATATGCTAGGGCTGTGTTCAAAAAATCGATCCGCGATCCGATATCGATTCTATCGATATCGATAGAATATCGAGTCTTGACCGAGAAAAGGCAGAAAACAACAACTCCCACCATGCACAGCTTCGCTGGCGGCCACTCCCGCTGATCATCTCCGCCTATCGGACACCTCCTTGTTTCATCTACTAATGGAACAAATCAGCGTGGAGCTTGACCCGACGTCACTGGCAGAGGGTAGTGACGCTTGCACAGAAGCATACGGCCGACATCTTTCTTTATTCTGGGTGGAAATAGTAACATAGTTACGCCATTAAATGCGTTTATGTAAACATTTTTAGCGAGAAATGTGCATTTTACTTTCATAATGTTCGCTCGTTGAATGTGAAGGATGTTTGGTTTGATAGTTATGACGAAGAGGGAACGCTCCATTCACTTGCATGGACAGCGTCTCTGGTTGCTAAGCAACCTCAACGTCTTGGCGGACTATCTGCTGATCAACACTACGAATGCTGGAAACACACTAGACACACCATGTGAAGTTATTTAACCCGATTATTGTTATTTATATCAGAGATTATTTAATCTAACCCGATCTAAACTCTATCATGCACCCAAACACGGCGGCGTTTGGGTTTCCTACCTCGCACTCCTAAATCCAGCGCAGCCACAGGCGCGTTGGCGCGTTGAACCATTTTTGTGACACACAATGATCAAGCGTCAATTTAGACACGTTACACGCGTTTGGTGTGGCCGTAGCATTATGCGGTTTCACCCAAAAAATCGGCTTCGTATGGCATTTCACAAGGTTCTGGTTGTCAAAGACTGGGTACAGGGGTTCCTGTAGTTTTCTAATATAGAGGGCCACTTAATTTTAATTAATTTATATTTTATTTGGTCATTGTTGTTTAGTTCTGGTCATTGTTTTAATTCTGCCATGGATATGTTACTTAAATTTCAAATAATACTTGGATTTTTGTCTAAAATAAATACTTGATTCTTGACTCTTCTCTCTCTGTGTCCCTCTTACGCGTACACAGATACAATCACAAACACATGGAGCTGTTTTGTCTATGGGACAGTATTTATTTCCATTATGTCTGTAAATAGATCGATATCGAATCGTGGATCGAATCGGATCGTGACCTTATGAAACGGAATCGGATCGATCCAGGAAATTCGGATCGATTCCCAGCCCTAGTATATGCTAGGCAAGTATACAACCTTATAGTTCTTCTGTTTTTCATGAAGGGGGGATTTGGTTGGTCTTTTTTCGGCCGGCTCAAACCCTGATCACTGAAACAGGCTGCTGTCCCCCGTGACCCACCGCTAATCTGCGTACTCATGTAATGGTGATCCATAGCACTGCCTAGTCTCACTTTCCCTCTCCGGCCCCCCTCGGCTTCCTACAAAACAGCCATGAGGAGCATAATAGAGGTTTCCAGTCTATTCTCCCAGGGAGCAAAGTCTGAGCAGCTAAAAGAGCTGTCTGGACCCAACCGGGAGAGACCATGTTTGCCAGATTTCCCCCCCCCCACCTCGCCCGCTGGGCCACTTTCAGCCACAGCCTTGCGGTGAGCAGCACCTGCACACTGCTTGGATGCATGTCAGGTCCTGGTGTCTGTACGTGTCTGGGAGTTAATGAGCTAATTTCCTGTTAAAACTCGAATGGAGCCACTGGAACTCGCAAATCAGACATTCCAGACTAATTAGGCAGCTTATAGGGAATGATGGGAGCTAATTAAATGCGTTGGTTAAGTAGTTTAGCTTAAAGTCGGTACGTTAAACACGCGTTGCAGACCGTGCTATAACCTTTAACAGCTACCAATGGAAAGTAGCCCATAAAAAAATGGCTTACTTCGCATTAGCGCATAATTAAGCATGACTTTCAATTAAAATATAACGAAACTTAGCAAAACTTGCATGACTGACCAAATGCAAGGATAGAATATTGTAGAAAGAAAACTAGATATTGGTTAGTGGAAGAAGTTAAAGAAAAATAAGGCCCCGTCATAAAGACTCAAAAAGCAATCAGTATTCAATATTAATAACAATGTGGGTGCATGTAAGTTTGTTTCGAAAGGTCGAACCCTTTGCCTTCAGCCATTCATCACTAGAGTTGTGCGAAAAGGGTTAGGTTTGAGAAGCACATCCAGCTACAAACAGAGGAACTAATTTAATTACGGTGCAGGCACAGATCTCCTCGTTAACCCATCACAGAGCCTAATGCAATGTCCTTCTTTTACTTAACCATGTTGTGACCACCGATTCTGCACTGGGCCGCAGGGAATCCTGGACAAAATGGTTTCCTCGCAACAAAACTACGACGGCGTCGAACACATGCACTGAAGTACGGGGATTAGCCGGCATGCAACACAAGACGGAAATTGTTTCTCAAAACACAAGAGCAGGGCAGTCGGGTTAGGTTAGGAGGCCAAGAAAACGGTAAGGGAAGGGGGGGTTTGGGGGAATAGCTCTGGGGGGGAGGGGGGGGGGGGGGGGGGGGGGCGCCACAAGGGAACACAAGGCATCACGTAACGGACGACGGCGAGGACAAAGGGGCGCGTCCACCTTCAGGTGTTCCAGGTCTTTGTCGTATTTCCTCCGGAGGGCCGACGCATCGCCCTGCTGCTCGCGTCGCCTCATCTCCCCGGTCATGGCGGTCACTTGCGTCACCAGCTCTTGGATGCGCTCCTTGAGGTTCAGTGTCTGGGGGAGGGCCTGGCCCGACGGCGACGGTGTCGGCGTCGGCTCTCCGGAGCCGCCGGCCGCCCCCGGCACCGGGCTGAGCGGGGTCACCACGCAGCTCAGCTCCTCCATCTCCCCCTGGAACCGCTCCAGCAGGGCGCTCCTCTCGGCGTCGTGCTTCTTCTTCATGTTCGCCATGCACTCGGTCAGGGAGTCGATCTCCTGGACGTTCTCCTCGGAGAGGAGGCGAAGCGCCTCGCTGGCTTTGACCACTTCCTTTCTCAGCGCTTCGGCTTCCTGCTCGTAAACGTCTTTGACCTCCCGCAGCTCCTTCCTGTGCCTGGCGATCGTGTCCTGGAGCTCGGTGGTTTTGTCCAGCGAGGCGATCGGCTCTCCGTCGATCTGAATGTGAGCGGGAGGCCCACCGGCGGTCATTGAAATCGCTTCGGACAGGTGACTCTGAAGGTCGGTCAGCTTGGAACTCAGATCCCGGTTGATGTCTCTCAGTTTAGGACAATTACAGCAGCCTACGCTACCGGTTCGCAGCTCGGCCTGCTTGTGCATTAGCTCCCTCTCATTTTCTAGTTTAATCCTAATGGTGACGTACAACATGTAAGCATCTTTAAGGGCGTCGAGAAGGTACTCTGATGGAGGCTTCTGCTGGCCGTCCGAGTTGAAGGTCTTAAAAGCCAGCGAACGGAGCTGGTCATCTTTTGACAAATCTATGCTTGTGATCATTTGCTTCAAGAGATATGCCTTCTCTTCCAACGTTTGCCTTAATTCCTTCAAAATTAGAGCGTTTGTTTTCTCGTCAAGCCAGGTGAACATGGCCGAAAAGTCAGCCTCAGTCACGGGAATAACACTATTCCCGTCCTCATTTGCTGGTGGGCAAAGCCTACAAGTCAAAAACAGCAAGCTCTTCTCTGCCAACATACGTACTGCAACGTGCCTGCCAAAGTCTGGCGTTGTGCCTTTACCACTTTCTTTGATAGTCAGCAACTGAGTCCAGAACTCGGCCTCCAACACCAGCCTTTTCATGTGTTTCTGATTGACCGTGCTCGTCTCTTCTTGGGAAGAGCAAAGGGAGTCCGTGACAAGTAAAGTGCTTTTTAAATCACCGAACATTTTCTCAACTTTCACATCAACGTGTCCAAACATCTCCACGACCGCGCTGACGGCCTCGGATTTCATCCCAATATCGTTTACCACCTGCTTTAGAAGTCCTGCTTCAACAACTTGCGTTTCACATGTCTGAATTGCCTCTTTGCTTACATGCATTGTCGGTTCACCCCTACCTGCCTTCATCTCCACTCCTACCCTCTCTTGTAGCCTCCTTATCTCAGCTCCCGCTTCTGCCAGCTTTTGCATAACAATTCTCTCACTTTCCTCCTTTTGAATCATCAGCTCACTCTTCTGCGCCTCTAACTCGACGCACCGTCGCTCCGTCGACTTAACGGCCGCTTCCTTCTCGTACAGCTTTGCCTCCGAGGCCTCTAGCAGCTCTTTGAGTCGCTCCGTGTTCAACCGCATCTCGTCCTCGTCCTCGTCCTCCTGGAAGCCCAGCCCCTTCAGGGTGGCCTCCCTCAACTGCAGCCTCCTCTCCGTGTCCCTCAGGGTGTTCCCCAGCTCCTCTAGGGTCCCCAGGGCCTCGTGGAGCCTCAGGGCCCGCTCGTTCAGCTCCCGCTCGTAGTACTCCCGGTCGATGGCGCTCGCCTGGTTCTCCGCCAGCTCGGCCTTCACCCTGCCCAGCTCCTCCGTGACGAGGCGGTGCTGCTTGCTGCCCTGCAGCGCCAACAGCTCCGCCTTCAGCCTGTCTATCTCCCGGTCGGCCTCCGTCAGCTGGTTGACTATCTCCTGGTACCTCTGGTTCAGCGCCCCGTTCTCACCGGTGAGCAGCTCCACCCTCTGGGCCAGCATCCCTATAGCCACATCGTTGGTGGTTTCATTTGAGGGAATGGTTTCCGTTTTGAGCGAGGGCCCATAGGAGCTGCCGCCCGGGCCTTCGGACTTCTGCCTCTGAGCCTTCCCGACCATGTCCTCCATGGTCAGGAGACGGGATTCGTAGTCACGGATGCTCTCCCCTGCCCTCACGAGGCTTTTCCTAATGGTTTCATTCTCCACGTCTTGCTGATGTTTCCACCGCCCCAGCAGCTTCTGGTAATGACCCTGCTCACCTAGCACCTGACTACAGCTGTGGCATTGCAACAGTCTCAGCAGCCCCTGAAGACTCATGGGTGCACCGGTCATCAGATCCTCCAGCTCCTGAATACCGTCCGCGCTGTCCGACAGCAAGAAGCTAACGGTCTTCTGAACGGGTTCTGGGAGTGGACCTTCTAAGGGATCGTCAGGGGGGCAGGGGTCCGTGTGCGTGAGGTGGGAAAGTGAGAGGCCGAGCTGGGCTTGCATATTGCGCTTTTTCAGCTCCTGCAGCTGCAAAAGCTCCTTGGTTTCCTGGTACTTCTTTGTCAAGCTCTGCGCTTGAGAACTAACCAGCTCGGCCCTCTTCATCTGGGGTGCCAGATCAGCTTCCATACCCATAGGGTGCTCCAGCTTGGAAAAGGGGGACCAGACAGTAGGTTAACACACAGCAGGGGACACACACACACACGCACACACACACACACACACACACACACACACACACACACACACACACACACACACACACACACACACACACACACACACACACACACACACGCACACACGCACACACGCACACACGCACGCAGGCTTCCCAATTGTTTTTCTGTGAAATTGTTTTTCGCCAACAAATACAGCCCATCACCTCATCAACGATGTTGATTTTACAGGACATATCCCGAAAATAATGTGTCAATAATGTAAATCAATGTAATGATTGGAAAAGTCTGTTCCCATACTCCCAAAGGCCTGGATGTTGTAGGTTGTAAGTTGAAAGCATTAGGAAAGATGTAATTCCCAGGGTTAGTGAGTCACAAGAGAGCATGCAGGTCAATAGGTTATACATCATGGGGTGAGAAATGCAGTATTAGTTTCAGCTGAATGCTGTACTACGAGATCGGGGGCATACCAGTTCCTAAAACAAACACATTCTCTTCCCAGCGTTGCTCCAAACTCGCCTTGCATCAAAGCATCTATTCCTCGGCAGAGACGTTCCAACTGTACCAAGGATACTAAAGTGTGACGTTCAAAACAATGTTTAAACGTCAATGGGGATTCACAACAAATATAGGATGAAAAGTTTGCAGAGTAAACCAGATTTTGGCGTTGCAACTCCTGAGATCAACCGTGGTAATCTTATTAAATATTGAATCCTGTATAACTGCCGAAAGAGCAAAACTGTGACAGTTGCCACGAGATCAAACGCTTAGAAACACCCTAGCTAAGCTGTTAGGCGGCCGGTCGAAAAACATGGACGGTCTGGTGGTTAAGAGATGATGGAGATCTGGCTTCCATGCAGATAATTAGGAGACAAGGCAAGAGGTTATTCATCATACATGTTTGGTGGCAAATGTCTCAACAGCAGAAGCTAATTGAGACACTGAAGAGGAGGTAACACTGAAGAAGAGGACGCTTTTGGCTTCCATGGTCGACGGCGTATTAAACACGAATCTGCTGGCATGACATCCATCCATACTACTACAAGGTCCTACGGAGGAGGCAAGAGACACGCTAGTCTAGTGGGAAGCCAAAGCATCAAGATGTCAACGTTTACTTTCTCCACATGCAAAGAACTCATGCAAAGGGCCACAGCATGTCGTCGTCGTCGTGGCTCTCTAGCGCCGAGCTCAAGTTGGGTTCAACGGTTCCACAGTAAAAAAAACAAAAAAACATGCAAGAGCGGTTATGAAATGGAAGGAAAACATGGGGTGGAGTGGTGAAAATGAGTGTTCAGCGACCGGGACTCCCCGCATTAAGTGTGCCGTACTGTGACTGTGCGAGTGCAGTGCTGCTGAGGGCTGGGGGGGGCGTGGTGGTGGAGGAGGATCATATGCTGGTAACTCACCGGGGAGATGTAGCCGCTGCGGACGTCGTGCTCCCTCTCCAGGGCCGTTCGGAGCTGGACCTCCAGCTCCTGCTTGTGCTGGCTGGAGTCCACCAGCTGCTGGTGGCAACCCTCCAGCTGGGTCTTCAGGTCGTCCACCTGAGGCAGCGGGGGGCAATGGGTCAATGCGGGACCCACAGCACCAAACAAGCAGTGGGTTTGATTCCTCCCGAAAGATCGTTTGTTGGAGGCGTCGCACCACTCTGATATCGTTTCCAAAATGTAGCCCTACACTTGTAACACTGCTTATTTGATGAATATGACGCACTCTCATGATGCTTGGATGTACTGGGTTGCAGCTTCCTGGTTCAATGCACTTATTGTAAGTCGCTTTGGATGAAGGTGTCGGCTTAATATATGTTATGTAATGGTCCTCAAAACCTGCATTAGATACTTTATTTTGGAGCACTTGTTTTACGTTTGTAATGTGCAGAGCGTTAGAGAAAGATGATGCAGTCGTCTTGTGCTCCAACCCTTCTATGCTTTGCGTCAATGGAAAACTATGATTATCGCGCATCACTCCGTCTCTTGGGACTTTCGTTCCTCGTGAAGTCAAAACACTGCATACAATTTAAATAAGCGACATTTCTTCAAACGTTCTCCATAATTAATCTCTTTCAAGCCTTTGGGAATAAGGGATCCACCGTGTCATCCAACAAACGTTGTACAACGTGTGAGGACGTCTGCGGGGGCCTCACCCCTCTCTTGTAGCTCTCCAGCAGTCTCTCCAGCTCCGCCGTGTCCCGGGGCTGCAGCGCCACGGGTAGAGGCACCCTCTTCTCCTCCCGCAGCGGCGTCTGCTCCACCTGCTGCCAGTGCTGCTCGATCACCTCCTCCACCCTCTGCTTCCTCTCCGCCGGCGCGGCGGCGGCGGCCACCACCTCCGCGTGCACCGCCGCCCCCGCCCCGCCCTCACAGTCCATCCTCCCCCCCTCGCCCCCCGAGGGGGCGGCCTCCGGGGGGGCGGTGGCCGCGTCGTACCTCTTCCTCCTCTCCTCCCGCCGCCGGCTCCTCTCGACGTCGGCCATGTCCGCCGAGAGGCCCTCGGCCTCCTGGGCCCGCTGCTGGGCCAGAGCCTGGGCGATGGGTCGGAACTCGGCCCAGTCGAAGGTCTTGGAGCGGCCCTCCCGCCGGCGCTCCGCCGCCCGGCTCTTCTTGTGGCCCGGGGCGGCCTCGCGCTCCACGGACGAGGCCTCGGAGGAGGGCGAGTCCTGGGTCACGTCGGGGCGGACCAGGCCGTCCAGCGGGGTGAAGGCGCCGTGATCTTCTGTCGAGCTGATAAAATAAATACAATGATATAAAAATGATTAAAGGTGGATTTCTTCTTTCTACCCTTGAACTTCTCAATTAAGACCATTCACTCTAGTTTTAGTGATTCCTGAAGAAATAATAATAATTTAATTTGAAGGCGCATTTTTCAGCACTCAGGGCCTCGTACAGAGGTACACAAAAGTAATTTAAAAGAAACAATAAGAGAGAAAAATCAATGATAACAACAACTGACATAGTAATTTGCATCAGGTGGAATAGTCGGTTCCATCTGTCACGAGCATAAAAGTTAAAGCAATCTTTCCTCAATTGCTAATGGCGCATGGAATGATGAGTCTAATGTGTGAGTGACAGCGAGTTTGATATGATGGGTACAAAGAGAAAATTATGAAATCAACATAATTTAATGATATGTATACCATGATAGCATCCACTGTAGATCAAGCTGTTTGTGAGTGATGCGTGTGACTGACCTTGCTACGTCGGGGGCTGGGGAGGGACGGACGTTCTTCATGACGGCCTGTATCCAGTTCCTTCGGATCCCTGCGGTCATGGCGGACAGGGTGTGCACTCCCTCCAGGGTCTGGGGGGGGGGAGGGAAGAGCACAAACAGGTTGGCCACAACAAAACCCCAAAAGACAAGGTTTTACTTTCCACAGCCAAAAGGTATCTTACGTGTATTTGAAAACCATAGTTTCGTTGAGCCTGGTATTCGGTGACGTTGTAGCAGGTAGCCAGCTCGATCTCCCCATCCAGGTCTGAAGCCTGTGGGAGGACAACGGAGTCAGTTTAAAGTGCTTCACGTCGCCCATGTCTGAAGTCTGTGGTAGTCCACCTAAAGTGGGTCACGTTGAAAGAAACGCAGCCGATTTGAGATCAGCAATGAGTTTCTCACCTCTTCAGCGATCGAGTCCTTGTAGTAGCGCAGGCTGTGGTCTGTCAACACGAACCAATATTTCTGGCACTGGAAAAAGGGAAGCAAGTCAACCAGAGTTCAAAGTCAGAGCTCTGTAAAATCAGGCTGTCAATTTAACCATTGCAGTGTCTGCAGCATGGGACAACTCATAAAGAAATGTGTAAAGATGATCCAGGCCACAACCATATATTTCCAAGTCATTGATACAGGACTGCTTGGGCCACAGGTTGTAACAGACATTCTTCAGGCCTGCGGCTCAGACTCAACGCTTGAGCTCCTCTTAAGGAGGTCTTAAGGTCTGAACCGTTTGGAGCGTTCCCACGACGTGAGCAAAAAACATCACTTGAAAAAGTAAATATGTTGACCGTGTTTATTTCCCCTCAGCCTCCATCTGGGGATGTTTTCCCTCAGAATATTGACTACGCCCAACAAAAGTCAGACATTCTTATCATTGGACCTTTTAATTTTCAACAGAACTTTGAACTTAAGCATTAAAAAGGATATAATAGATTGGATTATATTGACAATGCCTCTCATATTGGGGGTAGGGCCCTTTAACACGGCACGCGTGTCCTGGTCGTTGAAGTACCTGGCCGGGCTCCTCCAGCTTCACCATCCAGCCCTTCTTGAAGTTCAGCAGATCCGGCTGGAGGGGAAAGAGAACAGAGGGAGGCGTGTTCACAATGAGTGTGACCAAAGGAATCTGGATGCAAAATTGTGCCATGCAGATAAGATATGCAAAAAGGCACACAGTGTTGACTTTGGAAGCATGGGCAAATAAACACCAACTCACACTCGTCGTTATCAAAGGGATTCCTACCGTGGCATTTTAATACAGCAATAAGAAGCGGGCAGAGTGCAAATAGCCTTATAAACAGCGCAGATTGCAGTGCGGCTTTAGCAGTAAATATGTTAACGTTACCACACGTAAACGTGACACATCGCTACTCAACACCTCAGCCCATGTGTAGGGAAACCTCATGCACACCTAGCTGCGGTTAGAAGTTGACCGCACCAATGGGTTAGGAGTTTCATTCAGCGTGAGGACTGGGACGACTTCTGATTGCATTGCTGTTGTTTTTTTCTGCACCGCTCTAGCTGTGATTGCACAATCAAGTGCAGTAATTGTATTGTAGAAGCCTGCTGTGACCCCACACAATGGATGAAAACACACTGACACACACACACACAAACGTGAAATGTGTCTGGAGAAAGCAGCGGTAAGTTGTGAGGTGCATGGCCAACCACCCACACTCCCTGCCACCGCCAACAGCGGTCCATGATGGAACACCACACGCAATACACACCGCAGAGGCTGGATGCAATAAGCCCACACACACACACACACACACACACACACACACACACACACACACACACACACACACACACACACACACACACACACACACACACACACACACACACACACACACACACACACACACACACACACACTAAACGTAGCAGGGAGGTAACCTGAACAGAGGCGGGAGAAGGGAGGGCAGGACTGGCCCGGAAGATGGGAGGAATGGCCTAAGACATCCGCACACTTTCACAAGCACACCCGGCAAGGGAAGAAGAATTAGACCCTACAGGATTCTTTGAGACTTTAAAGTAACACACAAGTTAAACAAGAACCCGATTATTGCCTAAACATGGCCACATGATGATGAATCAAAACATTTTGGCATTGGTGATGAACAGGCCTTCGGAAATGCACACCAGGGACAAACAACGACAGGGTAGCTCGGACGCACAGACAGTGTCGCAGCCTGCGTCACGTGATATTTATTGGGCCATTCTCACTTTAGAAAAGAGAAACAAACCGGAACAGGCATTATATGATTATGCCAGGAACCAGACTGTATCCGTAGCCTTATAAGAATGTGGCTGGTCTGCCCCTTGGCACTACAACGACGGGGAAACAATTCCCCACACTTTTAGGCAAAGCAACCCCTGAAGGTTATCGGGGCCTGCTGAGCTGCTCTTGAAGTCTGGCCGCCTAATTCTGTTACCCAACCTCTGCAGCGCTGGCACTGTCCCAGGCCTCCTTACCTGCTAGTCTCAGCATTAGCACAGAGAGCCCATTGTCTGAGGAGAATAACAACACTACATGCACACCAGCGTATACAAATCACATAATGCTATCATACCAGGGTAGAGCTCGCGCAGTATGTATCAATATATCCTGAAACTGAGCCTGCAATGTTTTGAGCACCCATTATTGATCATGGGCTCTAATACTGACAATCAAATGATGATCTTTCTGTCATAACCGAAGCAGGAAAAGGGAACCAAAGAATGGAAGAGAACTGAACATGAAAAAAAGCACCACGTCCATGATCTCCGTGGCATAACCTTAACAAAACCCGAAGACACTTCTGACACTTCCGTTACTGGGGAGGATGCAAGAAAAATTGTCTTTGACATTTTCGTTTTCTCATGTTTGTAATTTACCGTCACCGGTATCAAACAGCTAAACAGATAGAACTCAGACCCCTCAACTCACCATGAATGAGCAAAATAGACAATTGTCCTCATTACCGGTGTACGCCCAATCTAAGCCCCGGGGAATCAGGAAATCCACTGTATACACTGAGATAGTCCCCGGTACGAGCCAGAGGACCCTGTGAGAGCGAGGAACAGGTTCACAGAGGTCAGGAGGTCACTCACCGTCATGACCGACTCTGTCGTTCTGCGATCCAGGGACTTGGCTCTCCTCAGAGGGGGCCGCGTGGAGGGGAAGTCCGGGTCCTGGTCCTGCATCGCACATCAAACACAGTAATGATAAACCTTCATCAATTCATTCTCCACATTTATCCCATCGGCAGCGCGGGCTGCCACCCCGAACACATGTCCTCGTGAACCCTCAGACCTGCGGTACATTCCAAACAAACCCCACACAGAAAGGAGTGAGAAGACCTGGAACACACAACCTCCACCCTCTGATGGCAGGGGTCCACCTCGTACCCAGGAGGACCCCCATTACAGTGGAGGTAAGGAAACTGCTGCGCGGGTGGAGGATAAACCAAGAGACACATGCCAAGATGGAGCCATGACGGACGCCCCTACGCGTCTCTGAGGTGCTGCTCAGAGCCAAATGAACACAGGGTTTTATGTTTGAGGTTATACAGGGGTGATATCGTGCATGGGGACTGGTAAATGTCAGCACTACACCATCTCTGTGGGAGGGTGCAGTGTGGCAGTGAACCATGGAGAGGGAAAACAAACAGAACATGCTGACAAAACATTGCCGCCGGCTTTCTCAGTTTCACCTGCGAGGAGGGATGTCGAGAGCAATATCCAGCCTGGAAAAATTCCAGCATTCGTGTTTGTGTAGACCGGGCATGAAAACTAGTGTGGCCAGATATTCAGCATTCAACTGTGGCACTTTATTGTGTGGAGCGAGGAGACGCACAATAAAAAGTGCCAAGAAAGATAAATCAATGCCACGGTGCGCAATTCAACACCACATTAGCCTAATGTGGAACTGAACAATTATTACGTTATGTTGTCAAAAGGATCACAAGTTTAGCCAATACACTAAATTTGTTCTTCGAAATACATGCTAATCTGATTAGACCTCATGGTACATTTAGTCATTTCTCTTTTGTCATAAGGGACTAGGAAGCGAGGAAAAAGTTTGAAATCTCCAGCCTAGGATTTGTTTCAAACGGGAACATTGTGACACACAATCTATCCTCATCCTCCATCTGTTGCAGCTGAAAAGTGCCTACATATTTATATATTTTTCTAATTGTCATTTCCATCATTTTCTTTTCCCTGGAAGCCAAGAGACGGTGGGAAAAGGGAAGTGGAATCCCCAGGGGTTTACCACCACAGGATGGGACATAACTGAAAATGAATAGTAGCACGCAGCCATGACCTCTACGGCCTAACCCAAACATAACCAGAAGACACTGGGGAGGATGAAGGAAAACCCCCCAAATGAGGAATTACAGTAGTGGACTTAATGGTTATACACACAATGTTGCAGCATGGTCCTTCTGACATTTCAATACTCCCATTTCTTACTTTGATGAACACGAACGAACACACACACACACACACACACACACACACACACACACACACACACACACACACACACACACACACACACACACACACACACACACACACACACACACACACTCTTGTAGAATTTACATCTGCTTGTTACCGGAGGCTTCAGATTTACCTCTGTAAAGACGAGCAGGGCTGCACTCTCTCCCTATCCTGCCTCTCCATGTCTTTACTCAACCATAACTATTACTGAATTCTCATCAAGGCTAAACACCCCTTTAACCAAGAGGAACCTGATCATCACTCAATCATCCCTCAACGAGTCAAAACAGCTGGACAACCTGTCAGAACGACGAAGACAATTCTGTCAGCCAGGAGTAGAAACACAGCCACCCACCTGTCTGTGGAAGCGTCTGTTCTCGTGGCGGCCCTGCCTCGCCGCACTCCGCCCGACCTCCGTCTCCTCCACCTCCATCTTCTCTGCGTTCTCCAGCTCCAGGGCCTCCAGCTTCTCGATCACGCCAGAGCGACTGGATCACACACACAAAGAACACACACACACACACACACGCACACGGTTTGGCATTCGGGTTGCAACAGGAGTGTGACGAAACACAGAAAACGATCGCACCGCGAAAAGGTCAAAATTGGGGGGTCAGATATTCTTGACGATGCTTGATAAACTGTGGGAGGGTTACTGGAGGGGTCAGGGTGTGTGCACGCGTGTGCGTGCGCGCGTGTGCGTGCGTGTCAAATCACGGCACATAAAGAAACCCGCCGTGTTCTGGCTCACAGAAAAACAATGACATCACTTCCTGAGCATACAGCCGTGTGTTTAAAGTCAGAGGAAGGATGAAGAGCAGTGGAAAGTGTTGAAATCCCTCGAATTCCAGCTCGCGCTTACCGCTGCCCCCGCCGGGTGACACTGCTACAGGAACTGTCCTTAAAAGGTAACGAGCCAGAGTGGGAAGGGGACAGGTGGACAAGTGTGTGCGTGAGGGAGAAATATTGTGCCCGTGTCTGTGCATGTGCAGAAGGAATGTTGTGTATCCAACAGGATATTCCTTATCACTGAACAGGCCCGAAAAGGGCCAACTATTCCTTCACCGCATTTTTTTTTTTTTTTCCTTCATGGCAATTATTTTCCTTCACCTCAAATTTATTTCCATTTGCCACACACACACGCTTCAAGAGGAAAACGATGACCCCCTTGTTGGAAAATCTGCTTCCTTTAAGAGTGTGTGTGACCTTTGACCTTACATAGAATAGTGCCGGAGGGGATGATCGCCTAATGGGAAGAAGCTGGCCAGTGTGTTTATATCATGTGTTTACACAGTATTGTACTGTCCGTACAGTGAACTGTTTATAAAGGGCATGTATACAGTATCTATACAGTGTACCGGTAAGACAGTGTGTATAGATAATATTCATTCAGTGGTTTTATACAGTGTGTTTCTAGTTTGCATACTATCAATTGGAAAGCTAATAAAAATATGAAATGGGCAGGGAGGGGGAGCGTAGAGTTTACATTAGCACATCTCTTAAGAAGAGCTGGCGAGCTCAGGGGATGATTCAAAGCAGAGACTGACGTTTTCGCCTCAACCCGAGTCTCAGTTCTCGTAAACCACGTAAAACAAAAATCGCCTTCCATTCCCCGTGCTGAACGCACGCATCGCGAGGCGCCTGCCTGTTAATAGTTTGTGTGTATGTCTTTAAAAGGATAAGGTCGTATCAGTAGCTCACGCCGTCTGGTAGACTTAAGCCAGCGTTTCCGGGAGCAGGAAGTAACACTAACCTTGTTGACCGGGCCAAAGGGGCTTGGAGATTGACTCGTTTACCTGAGAGAAGCTCTGGTGTTTTTCAAATCTTGTGCAGTTTTTACTGGTTCCATAAAGCTTAATAATAAATACATAAAAAAAAAAAAAAAAGAAGACGACAGCACGGTTTCAAACCTTCTTAAGACATACAAAGGCGTCCCAACTATGAAATCCTACATACATAAAATAAATACATCATAACTTTTACAACATGTTGCAACATGTTTGCAGGTCAGTAGCTCCCCCTTGTACCGTTAGCTTGTTCCTTTAGCCCATCATTTTAAGTCGACGTTGCCATGGCCTGAAGCATTGCTGGGAGGGTGAGCAGCCAATCCCAAGGAGCTGCTCCACCCCCAGGACTCCACAATATACATTGAAAAACCGGCACTATATCGATATCGGTCATCATTTACCCCCCCCCCCCCCCCCCCCCCCCCCAAACCCCAGCCCCGGTCCGGCTCTACTGACCTCTCCGGGCTGAGGACCGACGGTCTCTGGTGGCGCTCGGGGCTCCTCACGCGGCTCCTCTTCTCCGCCTTGCGGGCCTCGGCCTCCAGGCGGCGGGCGCGGGGCGTGTCGTGGTGGAGGCCGGCGTGGGGGTAGGCGCCGCGCTGGGCGGCCGGGTGGCTGTCGTTGCTGGTGACGGTGCTGCCGCTGGCGTCCGAGTCCAGGGAGCTGAGGGAGCCGCTGATGTGCGAGCCGTTGGACAGCAGGGAGCTGCCCGAGGGGAAGGGGTCGCTGGCCACCGGGGACAGGCAGCGGGGCACCCCCCCCAGGCTGGAGCAGGAGCCCGTCGGGGAGAGCAGGTCCCCGCCCGGCCCCGCCGCCGCCGAGCACGTCTGCGGGGCGGCGGCGGCGGCGCGGTCCACCTCGTCGCCGTTCAGCGAGCCGGCGTCCGAGCTGACGTCTCCTAAGATCCAAGATGGCTTATTGTCAGATGCACAACAATTACAGAAGAGGTCGCCGGCAATGAGATTCTTGAGTGTCAGGCTCCTTCAACAGTTCAATATAGGAGAAAAAGTACAAGAGAAACACAAGTAAAGAGAGCATAGGCCTAAATAAACACAAATTAATAAATATACTACAATACTGGACATGAAAGAATTCGAATAGAATAAAAATATAATAACTAATGTATAAATAGACGCAGCATAAACAGGTGTGAAATGTAAACACAAGGGGATACGGCCACTTGTGATGTCAGAAGAGGCAGATTTTCCTAACGGCATGTATCGGCTAATCACACTCGCACCTGGTGGTAAAATGATAATAATGCTTTAAAGGTGACATTATTATTATCATAGAGTGTGTGGTTACTAGAAAAGTGTGGCAATAAAAAAAAACGGTGGTTTCCCCTCCAGACCTGCAGGGGACGGTAGGGCCCCCAGTGGTGAGAGGTCGGCAGCGGACCACACGGTGGCCCCTTCCACCTCTCTCTGGCTCAGCTCCTCCTGCCAGATGATGGAGCTGGAGTCGGGGCCCGGGTCCGCCTCGGGGATCCCGGAGCCCGTCACGGCCACCTTGGCTGGTCCCGGCTCCTGGGGAACAACATCAGCATTCCCGTTATTGTCGGGAATGTGCATGTGGGCCCTTTTTGCAAACAGTTTGAAACAGGCAGTCGGGAGAAGGTTGAGACAACTCCCAGCATCAAATAAATGTAGCCCGTAAAAGCGATGACAAAGATTTAGAACCCAGCTTATCAAGATCGCTTTAAACACAAAACCTCTTTCCTTCTCTCCCCTCCCTCCTTTTAACTATTCCTAGTCTTATATACCTAGTTCGGTTATTTAGCTACCCATTTTTATCTTTTTACTTAGACGTTATTTTAAATGATGGTTCAATGTGTTCACTCTGTTAAGCGACTGAGTATTTAGAAAAGCACTATATAAGCTGAATGTGTTATTATTATCAGCATCATTTTTTGAATCTTTCAACTTTTTCTGCCACCCTAGTCCACATCAGCAGTGTACGACCCATCGGCGTTCGTACCAGGGTGGTCGCGGGCTCAACTTTGCGCTTCTTCTTCTGGTTCTGCTTGTTGGTCTTTGGGTACACCACCAGCTGTTCACTCCACCTGTCATCAAGCACACCAAAGAGAAGCTCAAACACAGGACCAGGTTCCACTCCAAACTACACCAGTACATCAGTGTGTTTGGACCGGGACCCAGACTATGGCCCAATCCCGTTTCTACCCCTTACCCCTTCCCCCTCCCCCTTGTTTTGAAGGGGTAAGGGTGAGGGGTAAGGGGAAGGGGGAAGGGGTAAGGGGTAGAAATGGGATTGGGCCTCTGACTCAAGCAATGGTTGGGACTCTGATATCAGGACTCGTTTTTAAATGCAAAATGCGAGTTCATTGCCGTTTTTTGTAAATTTGTTCATTCATTTCACTTACACTCAATAACCCATATTAATTGGAAATTGTGACAGCCGTGTTATTTTTGTTAATGTAGACGTATATTGCAACTTGGATTCTGGTGACTTGACCTACATTTTGGTGACTCTCGGCTCGACCGTGAGAATTGGTGACACACACACACACACTAATAGAGAGGACTACCCCCCCCCCCCACCACATACCCATTGATGATCTCCTTGTTCTCCCCCCTGATGAAGTACTCCTGCTCGGGGGTGATGATGCACAGCGCGTTCTTCTGGCCCGTCTTGGGCTCGGCGTCGATCACGTCCGTGCACAGGTTCATGTTGACCGTCCCCTGGGGCAGGGTGCTGCGCTGGGGAGGGAGGAAGGGGGAACAACATCCTTCAGCATGGGGGGTGTGGTAGCCCCCGGGCACGCATTGCCGGCCGACATCGTGAGAACAGTTTCGAAATGAACCTTTGATGCATCTCTCCAAGATGTGCGGTTGCTCCTCTTCCCAAAACATCTGACTCATTGACAATGGCAACACGCCATTTAAATCCAAAGTGAATCAAAAGAGGCTTTGTGTGATGGCGGTCACAACATAAAACGTGCGTGTGTGGGTGTGTGGGGGGGGGGGTCATCTTGAGGGTCTTACAATATCTTCTGGACAAACGGTCTCATCGTGCCATTAACCGATTTCAGTCCACCGTTGCAACCTATTAAAGCTGACGCCGAGTTATATGTAGGCCAGCATGCTTTTATCTGGATTTTATGCAAATGTACATAACTAATTCTCCAAGGTAGTAGCAAAGATATTTGTTTTTTAATCGCTAAAGTTTCTTAACTGAATAATCACAATCGTGTTTATAGTAGTGGTGACACAATACTGGATTTTCTTACTTCGATACACTACCTTAAAAATATCAATATTCTATACCACTTTCGATACTACATTTCTTTTTTTCAGAAATGAACGTTCCCAGGGGTAAATAGCCTATCTCCGCAACTGCAAGGGCTATAATATGTCATCTTGGTGCCAAAAGAAAGATTGTGGTGCAAGTGAAATATTCAATGTGGATACTACTTGATAAGAGTAAATAAAGCTGGAACACAGCATAGGTGGAAGATTACATTTCTGCCTGAAATAATAATCAGTTGGCCACTATCAGTTGTAAGCCCCGTCTTACTAGACACAAACAGGTCGATATCTTACAATTTTGACACTTGTCCCCTATATTTAAAGTTCAGGGCAAATATAAATCGAATGACACCAAGCCAAACACCTGCAAATACACATATGGTCACTAGATAACGCTGAAGAACATGTGTTCTGATTGACGGCAATTTAACTTTTTCCTCAGAAACCTTCTCTTAAGTCATTGATTGTAAACACCATGTTTAGTTGCAAAATTTAGCCCAGACATGGGATTAGCTGTTTATGGTGGTTTTTATGCAATCAAACTCAACTTTGTGGAGAAAAGCCACAAAGGTAAGACATCATATTTGGTTGTAAAAAGAAAAGTTAAGTTGTTATTTGCTAGTTTTAGTCACCGAGTGATATGGTTTGGACTGTCAGCATCAGCTTTCATATAATATATAGTAGGTGTAGGTCCGAAGAACGTATTGCTGTGCATGTGCACAGTTATGAAACCCAAAACCTTGTTTCTGCACATGACTCTACATTAGTCTTTTGACTTTCCTTGGTCATTTGCCTCAAATCCAAAGTACTTCTTAAAAGAACTCCTGACGTTTTTTGTCTCTATTTAAACCAGTCGCACGTGCACGTACTCAAAGCTCGTGACCCAGAGCAAGCTTCTGTTTGTTGTTATCCTGCGGTAGCTACTGGAGCTAGCTAACTAGCTAATCGCTCGCTCTCACGCATCTGTGTTCATTCACGCAATCGTCCATGTGCTTGGAATGGGTGGAGTCAGAGTCAGCGTTGAAGGAGAGGGGGTAGGACCATTTGAGTTGTTTATTATAGAAATCTGCTGGCGTTTCTCAAATCCCATACCCAACCTTTAAATAGCCTTGATATAAATAAACCCCTCAAAAATCAACTTGCCCATACACTATTTTTAGTTGCCCCGGGCTAGCGGGCAAATGTTGTGTTGACCAGTATCAACCCCTGTTATACAAGCTGCACTGGGGCTTGAATATAAGTCCCAACCCCAGAGCTGGTAGAGCACACCAAACCAAGTCAGTACCAAACCAAGATCCACCTGAAGACGAACTAAACCAAGGGCAGACCAAGGAGCACCTCAAGCCCAAACAGAAGTCCAGAAGAGAACCATGGAGCCAACGTTCCTCCTCTTGGTGGCCTTCATCTTCTCTAGCGGCCAGTGCCAACCCCCCAGGGACCCCAGTGCCTCTCCGGCCGCATGCCCGTCCGTCTGCCATCCCGACATCAGCTCTCTCATCGGAGAGATGTCCGCCATGAAGGAGCGTCTGGCGGCCATAGAGAGCACATCGGCCCCGGTGCCTCGGCTGGCCTTCACCGCCGTGCTGGGCCACGCCCTCGGCCCATTCACCATTGACACGCCGGTCAAGTACCCGCGGATCATCTCCAACGTGGGCAATGGCTACAACCCGGCCACGGGCGCCTTTACTGCCCGGGTGCCCGGCACGTACTACTTCAGCTACACCATGTTCAACAACATTGGGCATACACCCAACTCGGTGATGTCGCTGATGAAGAACGAGCAGAAGATGGTGTCCACCTGGGACACATTGGGGGAGGACAACGAGGACAGTGCCACCAACGCCGCCGTGTTACAGCTGGATGCCGGAGACAGCGTCTACATCAAGCTCTACGCCACCCGCGAGGTACATGACGACCTTAGCAGTACCGGCCACTACAACACCTTCAGCGGCTTCCTGCTCTTCCCTCTTTAAAATGTATGTCAGCCATTTTGTGTGTTTTGATGTTGATTTCCCAGAGCGACGGTGGTTGAAAGGAGGGGTTGGCTGGATTAGCGTTTTTTGTTGACAAAAATATTTATATTTTGGCTCTGTATAAAAGTAACGAAAAACTTTAATACAAATAAAATAAAATATAATGTTTGACATAAATTCTGTGTGGTGTGATTTTTTTGAAGATAAATAGAAGGGGAGAGAGGGCTTACAAACGAGTGGGTATTGTCAACTGGATAGGTGGTGCCGGGGGTTTTTGAAATAAATGCCTCTCATGCTAGGAGTGATGGGGGTTTATAGTGCTTCTTTTCCTTCTCCTTAAAAGTTTGTATGGACTGGTGTTCATTCACAAATAATAATGGGTGTGTGAATAAAAGTGTTTAAAGAATTAATAAATCCAACATCTCTAGGATTTTGCAAAGGAAAGGAAAATGTAGAAACTCTTGATTTTTTTTATTATGGTAAAAACCACAAAAAAACTGAGCTCAATGTGGCTAAATGACCGTCAAGAAAGTCAGACTGAGATGAAATTCATACCATCACATTCCCCATGAGGACATGATGAGAATAGCAAGTCTAAAGGAAGTAGGAAATATTTAAAAAGTCAAAAAGGGTCAAATTAGAGCGAAAACAGGAGCTTAATGATGCTGAATGACAGACAATTAAAACGTGAAAACTCGTCCTTTTATATCAAACCAAAATGGGCTTAAAAAAGCTTAATATGGCTTAATGGCCTTTAAGTGAATCAAATAAATCTGAAAACAATCTCAAGGATACCCCACAGTATGCCTCTACACCCTGCTGAATACGTGCAGTATTTAATTGTTTTTCATGCGCAGTACATAGACAAATGTGTACGATATGAATTGTGTATTCTAGCAAACAAGGGAAATAGCTTCATCCCAATGTATTACAACTACAGACAGAATGTGTTTGTTTTATTCTACCCATTAAAAAACTATAAACCTTCTTCTTCGTTTGTGTTTCTACTAAATGACCGCCTTACTTTTAGGTCATTTCTAAAAGCCCCTGTTTTAGCATAAGAATATTTTTCAAAACCAAAAAAGGTAGAATAATCAGAAAATGAAATGCAAGCACAAAAGGTTGGTGTCAACCCTTGCCTCCGCTTGCTCCGAGTCCTGTGGGCAGGCTCTGCTGCCGCTCCTCCCACAGATGTGAGACAGGTGCCGTCTCGCCCTCCACGTCCCCAGGCTCCTTTTAAGGCAATTTCCAAGCAGATCCAGCTTTATTAAGAGCTGCCTGTAAACCTCTGGGATGAGGAGAAGGGAGGCTGTGCCAAATATGGCAATTACACTGGATTGTGCTCAAGGGACTCGCTCCACCGGGAGGGGAGAACAAGCGGTGAGAAGGGATGATGGGAGTGGGGGTCATTGAGGCAACTAACTGTGGATGACGGTGTGACTGTTCTGGTGGCGGTGAAGCATGGGTGGGACGGTGACACCCCGATGGGGAGTGTATATACGAATGGAAAATCTAAGTGTTTGGGTGTCATGGGGACAGATTTATCCTTTCTGTAGATTCAGGCCATTGGCCCTGGACAATATTGCTTTATTTGACCCACCAAAATCGAGTAGGTGTTATTACTAATCACTGAGGAGAGCTTCAAGACGAAAGATTTATCCTGCTCTCGTTTAGTCAAAGCCTGCCTAGTTTCTAAATTGGTTAACTATTTATCCTCCAAAGTGAATTCAAGCTGGTTAAGAATTCTAGAAGGCTTGGTAACGATTAGATTGAAAAAAAAAATGTCTGAGAATGTCCTGTGGCGAGCTAGAATAATGGAGCTCACTTTGATTCTAAGACTGGACAGAAAAAACCTCCTGCGTCTTGACAGGCAATGAGTGATGCAATGAATGAATGTACGAATGAGTGATCGGGAAGCCCGAAACTGAACCAAAAATACTTCTCTGCAACTTCTGTCGAGTTATTTGAAATGACGGCAGATATTGGTCTGGCTCCTGGGAATGCAACTTTTTGGCTCGTTTTGAAACTTCCCTGCCAGCAAAAGCACCAATGAGCGTCGTTCAAACCCAGATGCATTTGGGCATGGTTTTCATTTGCAGAGAACAGATCCAATCCCATATCCTCCGATTGTGCCCGCCCTTCCACGGGGGCAGGCCTATTTATAGCCTAGCCTGGATGACGTTCCAGCCAAATTACTTTCTCACAGGCTCTTCTCCAGAGTTCAACCTCTATGGGAGAATGACATGACCGCAGGCACCATAAAACACACTGGACTGACACGGCGAAACAATGCACGACACATAAATAAGCTGTGTAAAACCTTGTTCCTTTATACCTTTAAAGAGGGGAACGCCGCCTTTCAACTAAAATGACCCATTGAACGCAAAGTCGGGACTTCTCAGATTCTCCAAACAAGCTCCATTCTCCCGTTGTACTTCGCTATTGTCTTTTTAATTGGGCGTTTTAGCCCAACAGTAAACGGGTGGAACATTGAAATGTTTTACGAGGACTGTAACATTTCTGAGAAAAGCTGAACCGTGCGAGCTGTGAGTGGAATCCAGTGGTGTGGACCCACTCTATGAACTCCATAAAACGCCTAGTGGGGGGGTCTTTCTGTCTCTTTCTCCCCTGGGACAAAAGCATCAGGGAACCATGTCTGACAATGTCATCGCAGATCGAGTAAGAAGCAAGCTATACTTCGGTCGGCCCATCACGCGCTGATATCTCTCCACAACACATAACCGCCCCCCCTCTGATATTCCTACCAGGGGGGTGGAGGTAGGACTTTCAAAGTCAAATTCTGCTTTTATGACCGGCGGCAATGACCTGCTTTAAAGACCAATTCTAAAACAGGCTTATGTTTTTGAAGGATAGAACAGCAGGAAAACAAAAACTGTGCCTTTGTTCCAACAATCATTGACATTTGAACCTTCGCATCCCTGGTGGTCTTCTTTGCCACGCTCTAAATTTCCATCACCCTCAGAAAACCAGTTTCCACCCCCCCCCCCCCCCCCCCTAAACCACCTCATCTCTCCGTCCATCCTTTCCTCTCGGACGGCCCCCACCCCGGGCTCTCTGCCTATCCTTTCACGCAGATATTCCCACGCTGTGACCCCACAAGCAGCCTTTCCAGTGGTGGGGACGTCATTTTCGGCATAACCGGATTTGTGCAACAGAGTGTGTTGGAATGTGTACGTCTGGGACATTACTTGTGTTTTCTATTCTGTCTTTTCTCTTTTTTTTTTGGGAAGGGGAAGGGGGGGGGGGGTTCTTTTTTTTTCGTTGCAAGCTCACTAGTTCTGTCTGTTTGTGGTCTTTGGGCTGTGAGTCTGGCTGGAGTTCACCAAATATGGGCATATGAGAGGAATGCTGCCTGCTGCTGATGATGAGTGGAGAACGCTTCTTCTCGGAGCTTCTAAAATAGTCCAGCTTCAAGATCCGACGCTCAGTTTCCAGAACCTCAGCATTTAAAATGCACAGCGTCATCACTCACACTTTATAAATGCTCTTTGAGTGATTAAAACGTTGGTTGTACAAAAAGGCTACTCGCAGACAGTTGTATCCGAAAGGTCATCTCACAGTCCGAGGAAGACAGAATTGATTAAAATACATACACTGGTTGGCAGCCGATGGTCACAATAGCTGTTAAAGCAGTCTATTCATAAAACTTCCCATCACCAGCTTATATTTAGTAAATAGCCATCACCTTGAGCGTGATGGGTCCCATACCAAGCCTTTTATGGAGCCGGCCACTGAGGGAATCACAGCCTTAATAGCACATAAATAACATGAGCTAATCAAATAAGAACCCTAGACCCAGATGACGGCAAGAATTCCATTGTGGTCAGAAGAGACAACTTAAAAGCAAACTTAAAAGCGTTACACGGATCCAGCAACAACCCAGATAAAGGAACAACCTAATTAGGACACAAATATGTTCTGCAATAGGTACAATTTGTGTTTCCCTCATGCAGAGATGTTTCTCACCGTAGCAACCTCCCGTCCCAGCGGGCACCATCACAAGCATCTACTTGGGAAAGTCAAAGCTCAGTTTTCACGTGGTGAAATATTCGGTGGGTGGTATGACAGGGTAATAGATTTGAGACAACATTGCTGAAAAAGGTATTGTGAGCACAATTTGCTTATTCCTAACCGCCATTTTCAGGGCTTTGAATATTTGGAGTGCTGAAATGTGCTTACATAAGTACGTGGTGAGGAATAGTACCGTTTCCAAATGATTGGGAAAAAAATAACCTATATGAATACTTTTTCAACTACTTTAATGAGTAAGCAAGCTTTATATTTAAAACATAAAACATAATAAAAGACCACACCACCTACCCCTTCTAATTAAAATCACAGAACTGCTTCAAGGCTTTGGGCAGCAAGCTACATTTCTAAGAACTTGTTCTATTCTGGGGCCATTTGGGGAAGAATGGGCATTTTCCTAACCCAGATTCTCCTCCACTGAGGATGAACAGCCTGGTGTACGGGTGGGGGAAAATGCACTGGAATAGCTTTTGGAATAGCCGTTACATGAGAAGAAAATGCAGTTAAAGTGCAGAGGCGTGTCTTCCAAAGCATACTAGGCGGCGGTGGAAACGTGCGTGGTCCCGAAGACAAAGGCGCTTCCTCCCTTTGTCAGAGGCTGCAGATCAGTGACAGCACAAAGCCATGGACAAGTTGGACTTCAAACGTTGCCTCAAACGTCCACATAACCCTTTGGCCCCGGCGGAGCCATCACCAGCGTCGTGTGTAACATGCGTTCGTCAATTTGTCACTCTGCCTGGTAAATCGGCCGTAATGATTGATGGAAGGCGCTCCCCAGCCACTAGACTAGGGGCTTTCGTTTGTTGTATCCAAGCAAAAAACGAGGGGCTTCAATTCTCAATGTTTCCCCTCATATGACATTGTGATGACGATCCTTCATTGTATTTTGTTTACACGGATTGTTTAAAATGTATAAAAGAAAAGGGTTGGCGACGGTCCCTTTGGAGCACATATAAATGGCAGGATGGCGTGGTGCCGGACGGGACGCCACTCAGTCTTTTCAGTGGCGCCCTGGGCTGAGGGTGGCCGAGTGTGCTTCTCAAATCCGCACTGCTGCCTCCTTCCCCCTGCAACGCCATTGAACAAGAGAGGGCAGTTTTCTAAACACCCGGCCTGTACTTGCACTGTTTACAGTCAAACTGCTCTTATCCCCAGAACCATCAGTGTGTCAGTGGCTTGGACCGCCCCTCATACACAATCTCAATCACTGGCTTTGTGAGTTTCTCTGACCCTGTACTACCTTGGGCCCCAATATGATTATCTGGAATGCTCCATTCATCTTCTCTTATGAGCCAACCAAGAAGAAGTAGTATAGTAGTCTAAAGAGTAAAAAAGGTTTCAGTGATGTGGTGGGTAGTTTTTCTGCAACTGGCAACACGCAAGGACTATTGACTATGGTTGGATTTTGTTTTACTTTTGAAAAGATGTGTGATAAGCCTCGTCTGTGGCACAGATATCCCTGTTCCCAGGTAAGCCTGATAAGGCTTAAAACTAACTTTGCTGGCCCCTGGTTCTATGCTTGAAGGATCACCGACACTACTCACCGATTCGTCGAGGGCGAAGCGCAGGCAGCCATGTTCGTACAGCACAAAGAATCTCCTCTGCCATTTCTATCAGGGCAAACAAGGACATAAAAAAGTGTTTACATTTCTGCAGACTACTAGCATTGTGAGAGATTCTATAAGTTCTGCTCATGAAAATGTTAGGGGACAAGTTGCCTTTACATAAATTTAACGAAAATAGTTTTGTAATGTCCTGAACCTCAAAGAAAGAAGAAAAAAAAAACGTGGAGGGAAGGATAATTTGTGTACTAAAGTCAACTTAGCAAATCTCACAGTGCTCAAACCTGCGTCATGTAACTCGTCAAGTATCAACAAGAAAGGCCTTGCAGGAATCAAACGGCTCACTGCTTCAAGCACACTTGGCCTGCCAAAGCCAGTGGCGGGAAATCTCTTGGCACACAGGAAGTGATGCCATAAGCAAACAATACGAGTGAACGCACACATAAACTTAACAGCTAGGAAGACATTTCCGTTGCATGCTTTCCCATTTAAATCTTTAAAAAACATGCTCTCAGGAAAGCTTTGGTGAAATGAGTGATGGTTGCTGCCTGCTTGTTTTTTGGTTCCCAACATATAATTTTCATACATTTCTGGGGGTTAGAGGTAAAAGGCTGAAACCCGCCTACCCCTTTATGTTTGGAGCAAACACAGCCTGGTATGACTAACATGTAGGGCTACATGCATTCTTACCCTGGATCTCTGCATAGGATTGTCAAAGTCAGTTCCTTCTGGGGCCAAGCATAGCCATCCCCCATAAATGGGCTTAGCCTGTAAAAGAGGGAAGGGGGGGGGAAGCAATTTAGGCAATCATTAAAACTGTAAGAGTGTCGGCTGGGACGGGGAGAGAGGGAGAGAGAGAGAGAGAGAGAGTAAAAATAAAGAGAAACATGCCTTTGGGGCCCAGATGGCTCTCTGATCACCCGGGCATTTTGCAACCACACAAACCCAGTCAGTGAGCCCTCCTGTTGTAATCTACTTTCTGCTTGATGCCATGGCTGACTGCCCGCTACCCGTTTCCTCACTGCAGACGGCGAGGCCCTGGGAGCTGGGCCTGCGAGGCATTCAGCGAAAAAACGCTGGCTGGGCATTTCATCTGTCTGGCCGTCAGGTCTCACGTTCACACAAAAGGGCCGAGCACATGGAGTCACACCATGGACTCGTTCAACCACTGAAATACCTCTGGCCTTGGCCGGAAACTAAACGGTTCAATGGCCAGAGGACGCATGCAAATAGGCCTGATGTCATTCACAGTCTGTCCCTCTCGTTCAAGTGTTAACCATTACCCGCCCCCCTGTCCTTAAAGTCAGCAGAAGAAAAAGGGGAATGTTTCTTCTGCTCTGGAAACGCAGCTGATAATCAGCACTCTTCCCCCCCCCAATAGCGGCCCGGTCTTGATGCTCCCTTGTGGCTGCATGCCTGCGTCTTGGATCTATACCTGCCCTGTTCCAACGTGCAGAGACGCGCCTATGGAGACCCGACTGCCGAGAGGAAGGCGTACTCCGACATGAGCAGCATTCTGGTGTAGGCACTCCGTGACCTAGATATACCATATTTGCTACTAATTAGTCAGACAGTGATGGATGGAGGAGTACATTGGCCGCCTGCTGCCTGCTGAATCTCGACTCAAGGAGTCATCATATTAAAAAGGGAGTACGGCAGGATGGAGCAGGAGAAGTCATGGAGGCACACAGCTGTTGAAGAACTCAACGGTGTCCCTAAATGTACAGACAGAGGATATTATGCACACGGGGGGGGGGGGGGGCTACCCTTCCGGCCCGTCAGAAGTCCTGCAGAGGCACCTGGCCTGCACTGCAGCCTCTCAGTTCACCCCAGCCTACACGTCTAATACAGGAACCCCTTCCTTCCGCCCAGCCAGGGCTCTGCTCCCCCGCCAACACTCCCACAGGTGGGCCACGTTTAATACTCCAGTTTCCCCTCCACCACGGGCCTCCTTAGGGTCCTCTCTCTCTCTCTCTGTCCTTGTGTGTCTGTGTGTGTCCCGTCTAAATGGTTACTCCAGGCAACTGGGCTCGCAGGAGAGAGGGGGGGGGGGGGGGGGGGGGGTGGCACCACAAAACAGACAAAAACAAACTGATGGATGTGACACAGGTGGGCGGTTGTAGGGGTAGGAAAAGCTATCTTACTGTCTTTACATTAAACAACTTCCTGCTGAAACTTTATTTCATTTGGCCGTGTAAACAAATATGCACTTTAGGAAATTCTGCAGACTGACATAATTTGGAATTTACCGGGCGCAGGGACAGGAACACTCAAAGAAGAGGCTTCCAGAATAAGCTTTGAAGGGAGACCCAATCAGATTAGGTCTGATTTTGGGACTTTTCGGTTGCCACCAGGGTTTCCAAGTTGAGCCATTCTGTGAAACTCCGGTTCGCAAAGTCTGGTTATTCAAAGCAACACTTTCTTCCTTCAAACTGCCCATTCCCCAGCTCCTCCGCCATTCTCAACAAAAAGATTCAATCTGATTCTTGACCTTCTATCCAACTGCCCCCGTCACGGAGTGCCCCCCTCCCGCTGAATGCGATCGCTTTCCTCTCCGGAACACGGGGCAGTGGGAGAGAGACGTGCCGCGAGATCCATCCCCCCCCCTCCGCTGCCGTATCAACTCATGTGACTAGTTGAGGAGGGGAGAGGAAGACGAAAAAGCTTGGCAACAGATTCAACAGGTTTGGACTTGGCCACCTGAACACGATTTCAAAAAGGAGAAGAATCTATGGAGTGATCGGCAGCATGAAATTAAAGAATGTTTCCTCTTGTTCCAGCAGAGACCCCTTGCTCCCCCTTGCTCCCCCCTGCCCCCCCCCCCCCCCCTCCCGGGCGCACCTTCTATTCAGAGTCAAACAAAAGAGATTTGTTTGTATTGGACACTGTCCTTCCGCCGTCGGCTCCCGTCCCCGCCCTGTCCAAACCTCTTCCATGTGGGATATCGGTTCCATGATGCAGTGGCGGTGCCAGAGAGCCCCAGATGAATACAAGGGGGGGGAGGCGTTCCATTTCAGAAACTTCTACACTGAACGCAGGAGGGCAGCTTGCACTCCACGTCAGGAGCCGTTGGCGGCCACGTAGACGAGCTAGGGCTGCAACTTGAAATTCATTTACTAGTCGATTAATCAAATCTAATTAGTCAATTAAGTCCTTTGTTCTATTAACTATCATATCAATCTAACGGCGAATGCCCCTTCACATGTCACAAGTCAAAGGGATGTCTTAAATGTTCCCGTTTTATCGGACAAGCAGCTAAGAAAAACTAACACGGTTCCTTTTATAGTTATCCATGTGATAACTATTTGGAATTAACAGCAACGTTAAGTTAACTGCCACAAATGTTTGATATATGTACTTTATAAAAGACTTATGATTAATTATAGATTTGATTAATTTTCAAATCCACACTTTCTCCCAAAAGTGTGGGTTGATTATTATTATTAATTATTACAATTTGAAACAATACATTTTCTGCCGATCGTCTGATCGATGAATCGACGGTTCATTAGCAGCACTTATGAGTTGTACTCTTTTGCGTCGCGCGTGTTGTGGAACAACGTTTTGAACTTGTGTCACCTGTTGTTTTGCAGGGCCTCAACCTCGCCATTAATCCTATGCAGTGAGGCGGCAGTGATGTTAAGGAGGCCTTGAGGTGTTAGCACTTTAAAAACGAAAGTTGTTTGTCACTTTAGTGCACTGGGTCGTTGGTGGGTCCAGTTCCAACCGCGTCCAACATTTCAAAGGGAAACCGTTTTATATTAAGTGTGTGTCTGTATATATAAGGGAAATTATTCTGTTAAGGTGGCAGAGCAAGGTAGACGCCCCATACCAGTCCATGGGGAGGATGGCTGACTACTGTAGTTCTGTGGATGCATGGCGTCAGCAAGGCTTTCAAAGTGTGAGAAAGAGAGGGATTTGAGTGACTGGTGATGTAACCTGAAACACGCAGGAGTAATAGCCACTGGAAGGGTTAACTGCTTTACATTATCCACACACAACTGCAGTCTCACAAGAACAGACACACAAACTGACAAACACACACACAAACAAACTGACACACACACACACACACACACACACACACACACACAGTACAGAGTGTGTGCATACACACACACACAAGCACGCAGCCAAACAAACACACAAGTAGGATGTAAGGATGCTGACGTTGTGCTTTTGGCTCTTCAGCCTTGTTCGAGAGCCCATCTGGACCCCAGCGCCTGGGATCAATTACAGGACACAACAGAGACCAAACTAATGGCCTCTGATTGAAAGAGGGAGAAAGTAGAGTCAAGGAAAACACAGCCCTTAATACAATCTCTTCAGTATTTGCCTCTTCATCAGAGCTCCACTCAGTTCCAGATAAACAGACATGATGAGTAGACCCAGGAATGTTTTCTGTGAGCGGGCCTATCTAGCATGTGTTACGGAAACCCCACAGGCTATGTTGTGTTATAAATTCTAGTATGTTAGTTAGATATGGCACATCGGTGTAGGGTGGAAAACATTTGTTATCATTAGATTTCATTATTTCAATCTTAGTTTGTTTTTGTTGACTGAGTTGTCATCCCTTCAGTGCTGGGCTCAGACACCTTAAATTATTACAATAAAAACCAAAACACTATAAAGCTAGATTTCCCGGTAACCGTAAACAATACATTGGTTAGATAGCAATTTCTTCGCAGCTTTGAGAAACTAAAACTTTACAGGCATAAAGATTTGCAAAGATTAGACAACAGTTCTTAAAAGAGTACTGTATTTAAACTAATGACAGATGGAGACAATTGCATTGAGGGTCCATGCCTTAGTAGGTATTACTAGAATATAAACTGTACTGTAGTGTAGTATGTATTCAGCGTTCATGCATACCTGCGTCAAATCCTGGTCCGTTAGGAGATGCAACTCCCGAGGTTTGAAGCAGTTCTGACATTTACTCTTGTTGAAGATGTTCGCCTGGAATTTCCTACAGGGGTTTTCTTTTGCGGTAGACATTGTATTCCACTCCGCAGTCTATGGAGGATGCAATTCCCCTCGATATCCTTATAACCACGAAATCCCCGTATTCTCCTCCGAATTGTTCCTTTGCACGATTGTCGCGTTAAACTGTGTATCATGAAGACGGATCTAAACAGAACGCTCTTGTTGATTGTTTCGTTTCATTCAAATCAATGCTTCCCGAGGAATGATCCGCTGCCATCAAGCCAGCGGCGACCTCAGCATCACGGCCTGCACCCACAAAGCCAGGTCGGAAGAGGTGGCTAATCACGAGCTATCACAGCTCACAGGAGAGACCAGATCACTGGGATAAAGCCACAGAAACAACACATGCACCCAGGGATCAGCCTCACGCACCGGAGCCACGGTGTCCATCAGGCATCGACATACGCCCATCTGAATGATACAAACAATGAAAAAAGTAGATTTTTGTCTGCCAAACAGGCTGCTCTCCCGGGTGCAGCAGCCGCGGCTTCTCCAGACGAAGTTCGCCCAGTGCTCCGGTGATGCTAGCTGGCTTAGCCCCGTTAGCTAGCTAATGAAATCCCCTCCCGGGTTTAGCTTCCTCAACTGGAGTTACAAAATAGCGTCCAGGATCTGAAAGCGAACTGTTGTTCCAATCCAAACGGGAAGTCGGCATGCAGTGGGAACACCGTCGATCCTATCACGCATGCCAAAATTGATATTGGGGCTTTGGTTTCATAACTAACACGATTAGCAGGAGCACCCGTGCTTTTATTTTCTTCCCTTTTCAGGCGAGAGCTCTCCCAATGGATGGAGGTCGCGAGATCACAGATATGATGCTTGGATTTTACGAGTCTCGCGGTATTTTACTGTCGCCGCCCACCACCAGGAAGACTGCTCCAGGTTTTTTGCAAGCGTTCGAACCTGCCTCATCCCATGTGTGGATCTTACATTTCTGCACAATTGTAGCATCAATATCCTTTTATGAAAGTATTTTAGAGGCCTTATTCTCTTCAAACCACCAACATTGAATTCATGCGTGGCTATTTATGCCTGTGTCTATTTTCTCATCGCTGTCAGTCTCTCCTTTCCAAACTTGCGTCATGGGTGGAAAAAATAGAGTACTTTTATTTTTAAGTATATATTTCTATACTTCAACATTTTGTTATATAAAAATACGACTGTATACCTTATATACAATGTATTCATATTAAAGCAAATAAAGTGTTACTTTTAACTTTCTCTTTATTATTTTGTTACTCCAAACAACGTAATAAGAAATAGCATAACATACTTTTCTTCATGTTCTGTCTATTTACTTATGAGCAGATATTAATACTTTGGAAATTTCCCAACATTGATCACTGTTAAAGGATTTAATTTTTTAAATATATAAATTAACATGTATTACAGCTGAGACTTCCATATTTCATCTAACCTTCCTTGTCGGCAAAATCAGGAAAGAGAGAGAGAGAGAGAGAGAGAGAGAGAGAGAGAGAGAGAGAGAGAGAGAGAGAGAGAGAGAGAGAGAGAGAGAGAGAGAGAGAGAGAGAGAGAGAGAGAGAGAGAGAGGGTTGCCAGAGAGATATTGTACACCACATATGTGTGAGTAATAATGGCTGACCCAAGCGCAGGCTATTATAGGCAGTACGGTTCACCACACAGCGAGTGTGTCTGAGCCGACAGAGAAGGAGAGAGAGAGAGAGAGAGAGAGAGAGAGAGAGAGAGAGAGAGAGAGAGAGAGAGAGAGAGAGAGAGAGAGAGAGAGAGAGAGAGAGAGAGAGAGAGAGTGAGGGTGGGCGAGGGAGAGAGGGCTGTATGAATGGGTAAGGGTCACAGAGGGAGCTGGACTAATACACTGTTATCCAACTAAACCCTGCAAAACAACAGCCAGTACCGGTGTGAAGGATTAGCTCCCTGGCCGTGATGTAAGTGAACTAAGAATAACAGAGATTACAGGTGTATATTCAGCGTGTCTGTCGTGTTGTGCCTCTGCATTCACCAGCTCGGCCGATGGGACCCATGGCCACACAGAAGACAACCACCCTGTGTTTGAATGCTACATTTAAAGTACTGTTTAACTAGGGTAATGGGAATGTGCTGTTTTTCTTGAACAAAAGAAATAAAGTTACAGTTGTTTTTTCGCTTACAAAGTGAACCCTAAGTGTTTTGCTCCTTGGGGTGTCCAATGACCAGATCCCGGCGGTGACACCAGGCACGGCAGCCTGGCTAGTTTATATTTAGCAGTTTAGCCCTCAGACACACTTTACATGGTAAGTGCGTCTGAGGTAAGAAAACATACAGGCTTGTTTTTGCTTCGGAGGGCCAACATGTGTGTACATATCTCAACCTCTGTTTTATCAACCAGTATCAACCACATTTGTTTGGTTCTGAACATATACAAACAAAGAATAACTGTTTATATGTAAACACCAATCAAATTTAAGGCAATAATGGCTTCTTTCTCCGTATATGTGTGGTATAACAATAACCGAAGGTATCAATAGGTTACAAGAGTATAGATATTGGTCGTCTTTCTCGACAAACCCTGCCTGAATTGATTTATTAGGATTGAAATTTGATCCACATTCAGTTGTAATGTCAACCTTTTTTAGGGTGGGCAGGAAGCACTGAGTATTTAGGTCTTAAGTTGGACGCATGACGCAATAGGATGAAAAGTATTGTTGACTGCAATGGAATCTTTTGCAGTATGCACATGCATCAATTGCTATATTCCCAATACAAGTCTGCCCACTGCGATGTACATTCGATTGACTAGTAGACCATAAAGTCCCTGCTATTCACACCATTGCACCATTGTTTTCTTAAATAGAATGATCCAATGCTGTGGGAGAGCTAAACGGCTGGCCTGTCTATTCCCTGTGGTTCTGTGGCTCTATAGCTCGCGGCGTGTCCTGTCCTGAAGGGTTTGTGTCGTCCCTCCAAAGAGAACCATGGAGCTCCCTTCTGTGGTGGTGCTGCCACTGCTCATCGTGGTGGCGGCGGGGATATACTACGTCTACAACGAGGTCCTGCAGTTCATGTCCAAGTCGTTGGTGCGAAACAAGGTGGTGGTCATCACCGACGCTGTGTCTGGGGTGGGCAGTGGTAAGTAATGCTGGAAAAAGTATTTTGGCACAGCGAAAAGACCCATGCTGTTAAAAGTGAGCTATGGTGCTGTTCCATACAAGTGTCCTTGTTTATGGACTAGTAATTACAGGTAAAGTTATCGTACACCTTGCCTCTGACACTCATTTGAAAATGATCTATTGGGATCTTATGACACTTAATGTAACTCAAGTGCTCATTCTGGGTATGGAGGGATTCATCAGAGGTTCAATCCCCAACTCGAGACGCCCACAAAACCAAAGGTTCATCCGAACCAGATCCGGAACGCTGACGGACTCAGAACGGATCAAGCTGTGATGGTTTCCTGAGCGGCGCTGGAAATGTACCGGTGTCGTTCATGTGCTATCAGCAGCTCTATGATGTTTGATGTTCTGTTTCAGAGTGTGCACAACTCTTCCACAAGGGCGGAGCCCGTCTGGTTCTGTGTGGGACCAGTTGGGATAAACTAGAGTCTCTTTTTGACTCTTTGACAAGTGATGCTGATCCCAAAGAGGTGAGGACAATGATGGCCTGCATTAACGACATCAAATGTTTACAAAAGCATGTCTAGAAATTGCCACTCTGGCTTTAAACTTCTGCGTGGGAGGTTTACATTTACTTCCTGTTTTACAATGATTGCATGATAACATTTTATTTGAATAATAATAATCGGTCAGTGAATGGAACTATTGAGGATTTATCACCACAAATCACAAATCACAAATCCCCTCTACATCAGTATAGGACATACAGTACATGATGCAGGGTTTTGATCCTCTAAAGGCGACAGCGGTCAGTTCCTCTCTCCTCTGCGCCGTGGACCATGCGGTCCGATCCCCCACATCCTCTCTGGGTCACACACACAATGGCAGGATATCCTGCTCTTTGACAGTAGGCTGTCCTCTGTGTATCATCTGTAAACAAGCCGGAGCAGATGTGTCCATAGAGACGGGCGGTAGAGGAGGAGGTAGAGGAAGGGGGGGCACACACAATCAAAACACGCTCAACCATAACAACATCGGTCTGCGATGAAGCGAGGAAAGGCCCCGGCTTTGACTGCACATCAGCAGGGGGTTGAATTTGCAAATCAAACAAATAATAATTTTAACAATCCTGATCATACTCATGTTCATAATACTTTAGTTTCACACGGCAGCATGGTTCCAGATCCCATCGACGCATAACGAGTCCTAAGAATGATACCACAACAGATCAGGAGTTGTTGCTGCTCCTCTGACCTATCCACGTCTAGTCTCATGCGTTAGCACGCGTCACAGCCTCACAGACTGACTCGTCTCTGTCGTTCCTGTGTCTTCCCCCTGGACTTTAGACGTTCGCCCCCAAGCTGGTGATCTTGGACTTCAGTGACATGGAGAGCATGGAGGAGGTGGTCTCGGAGGTGGTGGACTGCTACGGCTGCGTGGACGTGCTGGTCTGTAACAGCAGCATGAAGCTGAAGGCTCCTGTGCAGAGCGTCTCCCTGGAGCTGGACAGAAACATCATGGACATTAACTACTTTGGGCCCAGCACGCTAGCCAAAGGTAGAGACAAGTTATACCTAGGGAGGAGTCTGTACCGTTGACTGTTGGGTAATGGATTGCAGATAACTACTACAGTATAGTCAACTGGTAATGTCGTCTGTGACAGGTATCCTCCCCACTATGATCTCGAGAAGATCTGGACACATTCTACTGGTCAACAGCATCCAGGGCAGGCTGGCTGTCCCTTTCAGGAGCTCCTGTAAGTTGTTTTCCTAGCCCTTCTGATAGTTTTTGTACCTGTGCAGCAGGATTGTGAGAACACCACTCAACAGATCAACATTTCAACAAACTGTGACTTTTTGCCTGGGGTTGAATGTGTCAGGAATTTAAAGCGCAACACGTCATAATGTGCTCACCGCAGCGTGGTTGTGTGAAGTGTAAGGCAGCAACTAGGATTCCTCTGTTGAGACAGAAAAAGCCATTAGGTGAGACATTACCTGAGGTTATGAATGGAATGGAGCTTAGTCGTGGGCGGGTCACACCTCTTTTGTAAATGGTGTGTGTCTGTGTGGTGGGTGTGGGTTTGTTTGCGTGCGTGTATGCCTTTGTGTTTTTGTTTTTCGCGTGTGTGTGTGCACGCATGTGGTCTGTGTGTCATTGAAGACGCCGCCTCCAAGCACGCGGCCCAGGCGTTCTTCGACTGCCTGCGGGCCGAGGTGGAGGAGTACGGCGTCTCCGTCAGCACCATCAGCCACACCTTCATCAACGCCACCACCCCCGAGCCCGAGGCCAAGAGCCCCGCTAAACCCGTCGGCGGCCTCGCAGCATGTACGTATGAGGGCCCCCATGTGAGAGCGCATCGGCCCTCCGGGTCCAGAAACACACTCACATCCTGTCTGTTTCTTCTCCCGCCCGCAGTCATCGCCAGCAAGCTGACCCACGGCGTCAGCCCGTCCGCCCTGGCCAATGAGATCGTGCGGACGGTGAACAGGAAGAGGAAAGAGGTTCTGCTGGCTCACCCCATCCCCAGGGTGGCTCTCCACCTCCGCTCTCTGTTCCCCCCCTTCCTCTTCTCCGTGCTGGCGGCCGGAGTGAAGGACTCGGTGATGGCTGAGCAGATGTAGATAGGGAAAGGATGAGGTTCAACCGATGTAGGAGAGTTTCGATCATGTGACCCTGAAGTTCCATCAAGGAACTCCGGGGCAGCTTTCTTGGTGCTCCTTGGTTAAACATAAATTCTAGATTCACCAACTTTATTCCTATTATAATGGGGGAATAGAAAAGTCATTCCAAGTGTCAGAAATGTCTGAAATGACAATTGGAATGTACGTGACCCTGACGTCATGTGAAACCCTCTTACACAGATCAAATATACGACACGTCCAAAACAACAACCTAGTCAACAGTATGTCACATGACGATCATAGCACACTAACTCAGACTACAATCCCATTGTTGAACAGAGGTTCTATAAACCTCATGTAATGTAAGGTGAATCACTCCCATTAGGGTTAATTTGATGATTAATTTACAAATGATTAATTTGTTACATGATTCACCGTTGGTGATGTCAGTGTAATTTTTAATTACAAGATAAATACGTCATTTATTTTGTGACTTTACGACTTTATGACTTTATGTTTGGGTTTATGGTCGGCTAATAAAGAAGTTGCCGTCCCTCTGTAAATACCTGTAATGTGTTTTATTACCGCCAGGTGGCAGCAAAGGGTTATCGTCAGCGCTCAAGTTCCGTTACCATAATGTTGATCAATTCCTCCCTTATTTCTCGTGTGCATTTAATAAGGCGTATTATCTTCATTCGATTTCGACTAAAGTCTCAAAATCCTATTAATTTTAGTTGATATTGATTTGTGCCCTTTGGCCATCTCAGTCAACTTATATTCAAAACATTACAATAAGGCAAAAAGTATTCAGTTTTGGCCTATTTTTAACCAGCAAGTTTATGTGTGTGTGTGTGTGTGTGTGTGTGTGTGTGTGTGTGTTTGTGCGCGCGCGCGTGTGTATATATATTTGTATGTATGCATGTGTGCGCGCGTGCGTGCATGCGTACGTGCGTGTAAGCGTGCCCATTCGCGTGCTTGTAGACCTACATCCAGAGGGTGAACAATATTAAAAGTTAGGGACCGACGGACACAGTGATGCGAGAAAGACGGACAGAGAGCGAGAGGGAGGGAGGGAGAGGGAGAGGGAGAGGGGAGGGGAGGCCCTGAAGTCCAGCTGGTAAGCGCGTGTCCTCGAGGTCAGTCTCCTCGAGGGAATTCGGCGTCTTTTGTCTTCGTGACTCCGGAACAAGAATTTGCTATTAATTCATGAATAAATGCAGGTCGCGCGCAGATGACACGTGCCCATATATGTCTAAAGCCGGCGGAACAGCAGAGGGATTTCCTCCCAGCGCGCCTCAGCTGGACCGTCCAAATTGGCGGTTTGATCTGACGCAGCATTTACATGACGTGTCTCCTGCGTGAAATCGTGTAGGTTTCTTTGTGTGGGGCAGTCAATGTAAGGGGGTGGTATTATTAAATTTAAAAGTTAAATTTTAACAAGACGACATTTGGTCCGGGGAGGTTAGCTGTTATAGAGGGAGTTTCACAACGCTATTGGTCGACCAGACAGGCCATCCCTATTTTGAATACGATTTTCTTTGGCATTATGCTTGTTTTCTACCCCCTTTTCTAGAAACAGAGAGAACATAGGCATATCATGGCCTTGGAAACACATGGACAAGACGAACTGCCTAAGGCTGTGTTTGCCATCTCCTAAATGTCAGAGGGAAAATCCCTCACAGCCCCCCCCCCCCCCCCCCCCCCAACCCACTAGGAAATAATCTTTGGGTGAGAGAGGCGAACACCCTTATCATCAATATTTAAAGCCCTTTCTATTGACACCGGGCTGACTTATGGAGGTTACCCAGGGGCCGGTGGTGTGTAGGTTATAATGCCCCCTTCGAGTCCCGCGCATGGAACATTTGAGAGGCTCCTACCGCTGAAATAGATTATCGCAATAGTGGACGTTATTGCTTTCCAAGAGCATAACCCTAATAATGTCTTTACAATGATATGTTGCACACATCGGTTAGGACTGCCTGCTGCCTGCCTGCTGCCCGCCACACTACCGCCTGAGACCCAATGACACAAATCCATCATGTATGTCCGAACAGACACGAAGCGGAACGCCTCGGTAAATTGTTTTGCAGAGATAGGGTGCCTGTATTATTTTAAGATTCCAAAAAAAGGGGGGAAATGAATGAATAAACGTCAGTTGGTGATATGTGGAGGGAACACTGCCGTCTCCTCAAGAACCACGCCTTAAAGGATTAAACCGTCCTCCGCCAGTCGTTTATAGCGTCTCGCGTTTCCTTGAGAAGGAATTTATTCTGTCCTTGTAATCCCTTATCTCGGTTTTTGGTTTCGGGATTACATATTTAATCTCGGGGGGGGGGGGGGGGGGGGGGGGGGGGGGGGGGGGTTCTTTAATCTTTTCTTGTATAAATCCCGAAGCGGAGGCCTGCGAAGGCCTCGTTAGATCGTCAGCCTCCCCCGCTCAGCTAACGACACCGCCGCTGCCACCGCCGGAGCTCTGAGATCACAGTCCGACCGCTGCTGGGCTGATCGGTAATCCTTACGTCACTCTGCCTTTGATCGGCTATCAACCCGACCTCAGATGTGAACCGCGTTAACCAAATTGCCAGGATTACATCGGCCTCGACATTAGAGCCAAACTTCCTCTTTAATTGCCCAAACAAATTCCTATTTCGACGTGCCTTCGAGGGTCTGAGCGGGTGTTGGCCTTAATATAACATGAGGAAGGTTCGGCCCGCTGGGTTTCCTGAGGCAGTGGCTCTCCATCTAAGTGTCATGCGGTCGTGTGTCAGGCCATTGATCGGCGCACTTTTAATTCCGGACGTTAATAAAGTTTGAGTCGGACTATTGATTAGGGTCCCGTTATTAGTCTGTGGGTCTTTGGGCAGGCCGATAATTTCAATGTCACCACTTTGCCTTGTGTGTTTTTTTTAGTTAAGGTTAAGGTTTGATGATACTGGTTAGTAAGGAAAGTGGGCGAAGGCCTCAATATATTTAATTGCTGGAAATTATAATTTTGTTATTTAATTGTGTTTTAGACATCAAAAACTGTTGTCAAACACTGATTCAGAACCATACATACATTATTAATACATCTATACATATAAACATATAGTAGATGAGGCAGCAACACGCTATTGATGACGCCCCAGCCAAACACAGGAAACCCTACCCAAAGCAGGCCAGACAAACCACTTAAATCGAGAAAGATGCACATTACAGAATACCTCTTAATACGACTGGGCCGGAGCACACTGGGGCTGAGAGATCTCAGGGAGAGTACAAGACGACAGGGCCGGGGGCAACATGATATCAGCGTTATGGAGCACCAAGTCCAACGGCTGAGCTTCCGCAGTATTGAGCACCGGTGTGTCACCCCACTTTGTGCATATAATATGGGTGCTGAGGGAATCCAAATGCAACAATATTGACATTGTGCAATTAGAGTCGGGTCATTAGGTCCCAGACGGAAAGGGAAACCGATGAGCCCGTAATACAGCATGGGGAGATGCTGTATTACGGGCGGCTGGATGGAAATCACACACACACACACACACACACACA
>NC_044065.1:8241396-8251396 GCF_902167405.1 Gadus morhua
TAATTATTCGCATTGTTGATTTAAAAAAGTCCCAACCTGTGTCACAGATTGATGCAGGTCAGGACTCCATGTTAAACATCTGGTATATCCTGGTTCATATGACATAGAACAGGGAGGGTTCACCAAAATACATCTATATAATTTATTAATAAAGGTGAAGCATAGAAAGCAAAGGATAATACCCCCTTTAGTTAAGCTCTATCTCTGTCTCTGTCTCTGTCTCTGTCTCTGTCTCTGTCTCTGTCTCTGTCTCTCTCTCTCTCTCTCTCTCTCTCTCTCTCTCTCTCTCTCTCTCTCTCTCTCTCTCTCTGTCTCTCTCTCTCTCTCTCTCTCTCTCTCTCTCTCTCTCTCTCTCTCTCTCTCTCTCTCTCTCTCTCGCCCTCTCTCTCTATTGCTCTCTCTGTCTCTCTTTAATCCCCTTTTACAGAAAGAAACCCCGGATACACTGGATAACAGATTTATCCGGGATAACATCCATGTAGTTACAAACCCCCCCCCCGCCCACACACACCAGCGTGCACACACACGCACACGCACACACACACACACACACACACACACACACACACACACACACACACACACACACACACACACACACACACACACACACAGACAAACACACACTCTCTCTCCGTGGATGGAGGTTCTTGAGGCTGTAATCTCTGAGCTGGGGGAACGCGTTAGGACAATAGCAGCAGATCAACAGATCAACAGATGTGGACGGAGGCAGCGGAAATGAGGACAGACCTTCCAGCAGGTAGTCCTAATCTCACTAGGTTATTCTAATCTCTCTCTCTCTCTCTCTCTCTCTCTCTCTCTCTCTCTCTCTCTCTCTCTCTCTCTCTCTCTCTCTCTCTCTCTCTCTCTCTCTCTCTCTCTCTCTCTCTCTCTCTCTGTGCTGTGATCCCTCTGTCTCTCTCCCTCTCTACTCTGACGGGTTAGACATTGACCGGTTGTGTTTGAGGCTTAAATTCAAAGCCCACGACATAATGGCAGGTGTGAGCAGATGAGTGTGTGTGTGTTCATGTGATCATGTGTGTGTGTGTGTGTTTTTCTGTAATCAAACCTCTGTGTGTTTGGCAGAATATGTATACGTCTTTGCTCTCTGCCTGCAGGTGAGTGCCTTTGTGTCGTAAGTGCGCGTGCGCTCACGCATAACGCCAGTGTAATTATACATTCAGCTGACAGAAAGCAGCACGAAGAGAGAGCAGTGGGCCCCGGTTGTACCTGTAGAAGCCAAATCAATACCCATCAGATCGATGGAGAAATACATTGACTTCCAGACAACGGCTCCATGCAGTTCCTATTCATTATTATTCCATTAAGAGGCTGCATAAGAAAAGGCTGGCCCGTCGATACAGAGCCGTCGCGCACCAACGCGGGCCCTGGGCTCCTGGACTGAAAATAAACAGCGAATGTTGACCCTTCTACGGGCGGCTGACAGATCCCTCGCTCCAGCAGCACCTCCATGATATTCTAATTCCATAATCCTCACACTCTGTTGACTGTTAGCTCCTCATGTGTAGATCCGTTAGCATAATTAGCCTGGCTGGGCCGTATCTGCTGCGGCGGACGTTATGCAGGCGGTGCTGCCAACAGCTCAGTGGGTCCACGGGATCAGGGCGTTGTCGTCGCGATGAGGCCTGACACGGTCGGGTTTTAGAGGATTAAGAACCGTATATCTGTGATGACTAATTTTTCGGTTTTGTGTCTTTTCATAATGTGGTGCTTTTTCAACTTTTTCTTCTCCTCAGAGTTACGTGCATCATACTGGCACTAGCAGCAAACATGTTAGGGGTCGCTCCACTGGACATGTCAGCAAACTGTATGCAAATAAAACAGATTGAGCAAAGAATAACATCGCTGATGAGTTTAAATTAGAAAAATGCAGAGATGGGGGGAGCCGGAAGGAGACTTCCTTCCACATCCATATCCAGCTCACGAATGAGCATTTAAATACAGTGAGTTAACGAACTACTGAGTCTGAGTAACAATTCATGCGTGATGTAATTAAAGTCAAATGTGGACTCTGTGCAAGACAACTACTTTGCGTGTCCCACTTCTGAGACTCTGCCAATGACTTTTAACTAATGCTAGTAAGGCTCTTAAGAGTTTAACATCTACGGATTCTGCCCTCGCTGATGCCAGAAGTAACTATACAAAGTGCAACAGGTAACAGGTTTCAAAGGTACCTCTAACAAGGTAACATTGAAATAAGTTAAACTAGTGCCACAAAATTAAGGAGAACTAATTTAGAATTGAATGAAGGCACTAATATTGTATCTCTAACGGCTTATCCTTCAGATTTCTCAAACACATATTTCAATCTCTTTCGGCTGGTCATGGTAAACTCAGACAAACAAGCATTGTATTTGCGTATCCTATTTCAATTTAAAGACGGATTAGAAGCTCTTGAGTAAACAACCTATACATAGCCATGCTATCCTATAAGAAACGGTTGATTCTTACGATGCGTTACAAATTTGTAAATCATCGTTCAGACGGCAGAAGGGGTTAATCCTCTCTCTGCTCCGGCTTAAGAAGGAGGATTGGTTAGCGCAGGGTTACGATAAAGGCTGTTAGGCTAACTTCAACCACCACTGATCCTGGGAGAGGGACACGTATCTGCTCAATGACACCCGCTGGGCTGGTCTAACCCCGGCCAAGGACACAGGGTGCGGTAGGTGAGCCACTGGCACCGTGTGAAGGGCGGTGATGACGAGGAGGAAGGAACAGCTGACACTTTGGGTTGGGATACTGGGGAAGTTAAGAGGCTTGAGAAGCCGATCGAAATCTTCAAATGATAATCCTTAGCCGTAGTGCTAAAAGAAAGATGCACTAACAAAACAGGATATTTAGCATTTCAAATTAAGGATATGAACGCAAATTCCAATTTGCCAAATACATTACTTTCCATCAATGTTTTGTTAGTTTGCTAAATATACACACTGTGAGCATAAGCAGCATTGCTGATCTTTTTCTTTCCACTGTTTCCTACTTGCCGTTACTTTCCTGCATAATCATTTTGTATAAAGGGGGTACTGGCACTCTTTACTCTGCATGTGTATTTATAAATGTTTCACTGTTTGCATATGAGGTCAACCCGGATAGCTCTTGATGACAATATAGTGGTACACCTGAAGCAAGAGGTTGAAAACCACTGCTGTCAGACCCATTCGGTCACGTAGATGCCCAGTCTCATGCTACAGGGACTGAGGTTCATGGGTTCAACCTGCAGCAGATTAAAGAAATCTCACGTTTTTAGGAAGCCTCGTTCTTGGGTAAGGAGAAGGAGGGAGGCTTTTCCAACTTTTGACTGGGGTTCGCTTCATAGCTCAAGTCATGCATATTCTCCTTTAACGGTATATTTAAAATAAATGTGGACAAATGAAGAATGAATAGGTAATTCCTGTCTGCTGGGTCGAGACGGACCAGTGAAGCGGCTCTTGGTCTCACGATGGAACAATCACCTCATTACCGCGACAACGAGACCATGTCGGAGAGGCACTGGGCTCATTAGAACCCCGAGTGGAGCACGTGAACAGACCTGCTGGACACACACACTCATGCACGCACACACACACACACACACTCTCACACACACACACACACACACAAGCACACACACATGCCCTGACCCACACAGACACACACACACGCACACTCATGCACACACACACACACACACACACACACACACACACACACACACACACACACACACACACACACACACACACACACACATCCACACACACACACACACATGCCCTGACCCACACAAACACATGCACACGTGCTCACTCTCTCAGTCACACCCAAGCCCACACACACACACACACACACACACACACACACACACACACACACACACACACACACACACACACACACACACACACACACACACACACACACACACACACACACAGACAAACAAACACAGGCACAAGCACACACACACCCCCCCCACACACACAAACAAACACAGACACAAGCACACGCACACACACACCTCACACCACCTAAGTAGAGCTTATCTCTTCTTGGAGGGCCTACTCTGATCCGGCCTGGATTTCTCACCCCATGTCTCACCTCACACACACACACACACACACACACACACACACACACACACACACACACACACACACACACACACACACACACACACACACACACACACACACACACACACACACACACACTTGGCCCCGGTGTGGTTCAGTGACAGGTGGAGAAGGTGCCATTGGTTGGCTTTAAAGCATGCGGTCTTGTGCCCCCCTGCGAGAGAGGACAGAAGGTAATCGGCTCTCCTTGAGTTTAGAATGAGCGACGAGGTCACCACTCTGCGCTGCTATTGGCTGGCAGGTATGGGCTGGCAGGTATGGGCTCTTTCTCTCTCTCCTGCGGCTGAGTAACGTCTTTCATTAAGCCTTGATTAGGCTCGCCGTTATTTAAGCTCTCGTAAAAATGTCACCCAGCTCTGGTTCGGTCGCGGGGTTAACTGCATTGTTGGAGGATGGAGGATTGAGAAACGCAGCTACTCGGGACCTGATCAATGACTGGGTGCACCGTACCTTTAAGAGAATGGCTCAGGGCAGACGCATGCCTGGGGAGCTTCAGTCAGTGCAACATAATCATCTATTTGACTTATGCATGTTGTTTTTCTCGTGAATTGACTCTAATACGTACTTTGCAGACAACAAGCATATCGAACGTCACACTTCTCCTAAATGTGTTCATTTATGTATCCGGGGGAAGGCTGAGCACCTGATTAGCATCATCACAAGGGAGACACACGTCCAGACAATGCGACAAGACAATACAGGCAAATCCCCTGAGTGACCCAATGAACACCTGCCTTCAAACCCTTCTGGAGCAGAAGCAGCTGTCTTCACTCCAGGTGTTTTAACGAGCGGGAGAGAGAGATGAAGCCCTGAGAGAGAGAGAGAGAGAAAGAGAGAGAGAGAGAGAGAGAGAAAGAGAGGGAGGGAGAGAGGGAGGGAGAGAGAGAGAAAGAGAGAGAGAGAGAGAGAGAGAGAGAGAGAGAGAGAGAGAGAGAGAGAGAGAGAGAGAGAGAGAGAGAGAGAGTCGAGGCCAGTCCCAGTCTAGGAGCAGAGCAGATGTCCTCCAGAGTGTCTGCTCCTGGTCCCTCTGTCAGAGACAGCAGGTCAGAGGTCAGGGCTGTGGTCAGGGAGAGACAGCCAGGGAGTCTGTTATTTTCTACCGGAAAACATCGACCGTCTGAAAGAAGACCACGCACGCACGCGCAGTCGCGCACACACTCATACAAACAGACACATACACACACCCACACACGCACACACAAACACACAAACAAACACTTCTGAAACCCTGGAAACTCAGAGTAGCCAGGTCATGGGGAAAAACTAGTTTGAGTTGCGACCATCGTCGAAACGCTTTACATGAGCATGGATACATTTTGCTGTTGATTGATTATGACCTAAACATCCGAACCAATCATAACATGCTCTGTAGCAGAGCAAACATCAGACAAATGTGCAGGAAAATGCATTTCATTTGACCTAATTTAGAACCATATAAAACACTGATTTAACTATTTATAGTTGAGCCATGTTTACAGGAATATTCTCATAATTTATGAAGTGGAATATCTTCTCTTGGCTCCTTTCAGACGTCACACTGACAGCTCAAGGTGTTGCCTCTATTCATGTTGCAGGGCCTCTTAATTTGGTCTGCTGTGGCAGAGAGGTGCATCAATCAGACCTCATAACCCTCACACAGACACACACACACACACACACGCACACACGCACACGCACACACGCACGCACGCACGCACACACACACACACACACACACACACACACACACGCACACACACACGCACACACACACACACACACACACACACACACACACACACACACACACACACACACACACACACACACACACACACACACAGATGCACTACAGTATATAAAAAATGCATACACACTCAAAAAATACAGCTAAACACAAGTGTATTATCCACAGGCTTAGGATAATAAATCACTGTGTCTTTGACTCGTGCGTCCGTCTGTTTGTGTGTGTGTTTTACTCTGTGTGTGTGTGTGTGTTTGTGTGTTTGACTCTGTGTGTGTGTGTGTGTGTGTGTGTGTGAGTGTGTGTGTACGTGCTTCGGCCCTGACCCCAGGGTCACAGGCTTTGTGGTCGACCACTTCATCAAGGAACAATCGGAGGAGCGAGCCGCGCCGGACAAAGGAAACACCGTCTGACCCCGTGACCCTGCACCCTGAACGCGGAGGAGGGGTCAGCCGGTACATGTACACACACAGGAACCAGAGAACATATACACACACAGGAACCAGAGAACATACACACAGGAACCGGAGAACATACACACAGGAACCGGAGAACATATACACACACAGGAACCAGAGAACATATACACACACAGGAACCGGAGAACATACACACAGGAACCGGAGAACATATACACACACAGGAACCGGAGAACATATACACACACAGGAACCGGAGAACATACGCACACAGGAACCAGTGTGCTTTAAAGCTTTGAATCATCTTTAAAATAACGGTGAGAGTGTTAGCGTAGCACTAGCTTAGTGCTAGCTGGGTGATGTGGCGGTATTGGAGTATTGGCCGGATAATGATTTGCGTATCACAGGGTTGGTTGAGCGTATCTCAGCTGTTTTTGCCTTTGTGATAGATGGTGGTTAGTCCGGGACATTTGTCACTGAGGATTTATTGGACCAAAGGAACGGCCGCGGCTTTAAAAACCTCATGTGAGATAGAAACCTGTAAGACACGCTGCCCGTTTCACGTCACATTCTCAACTGGACATTATAACCTGCTCTGATTTCAAATTGATCTCACGACTGTCCCAGGCTAATGCTATTTAAAACTGCATAATGCAGCTTTAATGCATATTACGAGGATGTAAAAGTATGTACGTGTAAATATGAATACACCAAGAATGTGTGTTGACAAGTTTTGCAACGATTTTTCAAAACGTGAGCACAGAGATTTTGGAAGGATTTTGTAAAGAGTTTGTAAATATGTGGGAAATAGGGCTGAGTGAGACAAAAGCAGAATGGGAGGGTGGAACTCTTTTGTTCAACTGATTCTAATTGTTTTTTAAACAATTGCCCTGTTTATGCAAGTGTGTCAATGCCTTAACTGTCTAGACCGTTATCTTACTAAACTGAGAATAAAGAGCTGATATTGATGTGCTGTGTTTTTTTTCTTCATAATCTTTTTTGCATTCTTCAACCCTGCAATTTTACGACCTGCATGGGTCACATCTGCTGTGGTATAATGACACTGGTAGGCCAAATGGAAAGTGTGTGCGCGTCAGTGGGTGTGTGTGTCAGTGGGTGTGTGTGTGTGTGTTTGTGAGAGAGCTAGAGAGAGAGAGAGAGAGAGAGAGAGAGAGAGAGAGAGAGAGAGAGAGAGAGAGAGAGAGAGAGGGAGAGAGAGAGAGAGAGAGGGAGAGAGAGAGAGAGAGAGAGAGAGAGAGAGAGAGAGAGAGAGAGAGAGAGAGAGACTGTCTGTGTGTGAGAGAGAGAGGGACAAAGTAATGAGTCTCTGATGAGCCATTTCACCTCCTTGTACAACAATAAAAAAGCAAACATCTCCTTCTCTAACCTGGAAGTCTATTGCTTCAGCATTGACCACATGCACAACACCACCCCTGACCCCATCCAGAACAACTACACCCAACACCAGCCAGACCTGGACCCAACCCAGAACAACTACACCAACACCAACCACGCCCTCACCCCACCCAGAACAACTACACCAACACCAACCCCCGACCCAAACCCAGGACATCTACAGCCAATACCAGCCAGTCCCCGACCCCACCCAGAACCACTACTCACCCTGACCCCGCCCTTAACAACTAAACGCCTCGACCCCACCCAGTACAACTACACACCTCGACCCCACACAGAACCACTACACACGGGGGTCCAGGACGAAGCGGTGGTCCTTCAGGAGAGACGATGCGTAGAGAGGAGTTGGCAGCTGCAGAACGTAGACTAATACCGTCTGGCCACTAAACCAATTAAGTGATCAGAGTCTAAGGGTTAAGGAGACGGGACCGGGTGTGATAAACACAAAACCTGCACAACTTCCTCCTAAGTACCTCGTTGGCCTCGTTCTGCTGTTAGAAAAGTAGATGGATACATCGATTTGGGTTCTATTGCTGTGTTTATCAGGGGTAAGATGAAGTGAAAACCATTAAGACAACAGCAGAGTAGAACATCAGCCGAATTAATCAGAGACATTAAATGAAACGCGTGTGATATAATAATCTCTGTGATGGGGCACGGTGCACCATCTGCCGTCTCTTCACGTGCACTATTACTACAGACTGGATCCATCACAATTTAACCATTTATATATATATTTAACCATTTGTACACCCGGAACCTGTATAAATTGTTAAATTGTGATGGTTCCCATCTGTAGTATATATATATATATATATATATATATATATATATATATATATATATATATATATATATATATATATATATATATATATAGATAGACGGATAGAAAGATAGATAGATAGAGAGAAAGAGAGATAGAGATAGTGCGTGTGTGTATGTGTGTGTGTGCGCGTTTGTCTGTCTGTCTGTGAGATAGACAGAGCGAGAGAGACGCAGAGGGAGAGAGGGAGGGAGGGAGGGAGAGAGAGAGAGAGAGAGAGAGAGAGAGAGAGAGAGAGAGAGAGAGAGAGAGAGAGAGAGAGAGAGAGAGAGAGAGAGAGAGAGAGAGAGAGAGAGAGAGAGAGAGAGAGAGAGAGAGAGAGAGAGAGAGAGAGAGAGAGAGAGAGAGAGAGAGAGAGAGAGAGAGAGAGAGAGAGAGAGAGAGAACCCCCACGAGAGCCCTGAGTAGTTTTCAAAATAATCCCGTGGCGAGAGACAGCTCGGATATTAAAGCTGTAGATCTATCCTCTGGTCCACGCGTCGCGGGTGTTAGGGGGTGTGTGTTTGTCCTGGCTGGATGTCCGGTGAAACTCATCCTTTTGATGGCTCCGGGAATTTGGACACGCCACGGGAGGCAACATTTGGATAAACTCGCGCACGGAAATCTGCTCACGGTAAAAGTTCTTAACGGGTTGTGTTTGGAGGAATAACTGCCGTCGAGTCTTCACGGCGACCAGACAAGTTATGTGAAGTGAGATGATGGCATGGCCTCTTTTCCATGGAGATCTGAGGGATGGCCGCTTTTCATCATCACCACCACCACCACCACCACCACCATCACCCACTTCATCAACAGCACCCGAGCGCGGACCTGCGTAGGGTCCTGCACCGGCTCCTGATCATGTCATCCATGGGCATCCTCTGCTTCTCCCTCATCTACCTGCTGACCGGCTGCTGCGAGTCGGAGTTGACCGAGAGTCCCGCAGTCAGGTCCCCCGCGTCCGACGACCACCTCGGGTCCGGCTGGCTCCAGGTGCGGAACGGAACGGTGTACACCCGGAACCTCGCCGCGGAGATCAAGACTGATACGATCGTCGGTCTGGCCGAACCGAGTGCCGCTGGTTCCGCCGGACCCCCGGAGACCAACTTGACCAAGGACTGGACCGCCACGCGCCGGCTGCCCCAGGCGATGATCATTGGGGTGAAGAAGGGAGGCACCAGGGCGCTGCTGGAGTTCCTCCGCCTGCACCCTGACATCCGCGCCCTGGGGTCGGAGCCCCACTTCTTCGACAGGCATTACGCACGGGGCTTGGACTGGTACAGGTACGCTTTGACGCACACGCTCAGCCAAACTAATTTCGGATTTTTGAGTGTTGCAGCACGTGTTGTTTAATTGTGGAATTTTGTTTGAGGTGATTGTTGTTTTGGTACCATGCATACCATGACGCACCTCACCGGGTATAGGGACGTCCCGGGGAGAGTTGGTGACAGATACGCGGTGCCATCTGTTCATGCCAATCTGGGCATGTGCAAATGTGTGCATA
>NC_044065.1:8256396-8308896 GCF_902167405.1 Gadus morhua
CTTGTGTGTGAGTGTGCAAGCATGTGCGCATGAGTGTGTGCATATTAGAGTGTAAGAGTGTGTGCATATTACTGTTTTTGAGTGTGTGTATGGGCGTGTGTTTGTTTGTGTGTGTGTTTATGTGTGTGTGTGTGTGTGTGTGTGTGTGTGTGTGTGTGTGTGTGGGGTGCAGGTGTGGTGCGTCCCGTCCCAGCACCGTATCTCCATCAGGCCCAGACGGATGGGTCCATCTAGCGCTCATTAAGGGCCTCTCCTGGGGCCCTCGGTGGGGAGGGCTGTTGGGTTTAGGGGAGGGGGGAGGGGGGCCTCCCTATGATGGATGTCTCCTGGAAGTGGACATAGCAAAACCACAATGGGCCCCCCCCTCCACTCACTCACACACACACACACACACACACGCACGTACGCACGCACGCACGCACGCACGCACGCACACGCACGCACGCACACACACACACACACACACACACACACACACACACACACACACACACACACACACATGCATGCACTAACTGACACGCACACACATACGCACGCATGTGTGCGCACAAACACTCAGAAATACCCACACTCTCACGAATACACAAACACACACTCAATCCCACATGCATGCTCATACACACATATGCACACACACTCACGCACATACACACACATTAAAAAACAGACCCCCCTTACCCCCACCACACACACACTCCCAAACACAGCCCCTCCCCCCACACACACACACACCCACACACACACTCAAACATGCCCAAACACCCCAACACACGCGCCCACACAGCGTGGTATTTGAGGGGGCTCCAGAGGGGTGGGGGTCTTTAAACTCCACCTGACGCCCCCCCCATGCCAGCTGAGGTCTGGGGTTCCTCCATCAGCTCAGACCGACGGGGCTCCCTCTCTCTGCCAAAGACCCTTCATCATGTGCCCCGCGTAGCCCCACACAGCTGCACAGGTCAGCCATGGTTAAGACCCATCTCTTCACCCAACTGCGCCCTATTTCTAGAGACTTTACTGATCTAAACACATCTAATGTCTTGAGACGCTTGTCTATATTTTTGTATTTTTTATTTACTTGCTTGCAAGTTTTTAGTAAGACCACATATAAAGTCAACTGTGGATTACTGTCAACGGGCTGAATGTCGGGGGTCTTAGGATCGGCACAAAAAAGGCAGCAGTCAGGCAAAAATTACTTTGATTGCTTTGGCATCACAATCACCCTACAATAATGCTTCATCAAAGCTGCTTTACAATCATTTTACTTATTTTTGTCAAATATGTTGTACGTCGTCTTGGACAAAGGCGTCCGTCAAATGAAATTACACCAACTATGTATCAACTCCCACTACAGCCGGTGAAGGGGAAAGGGTTTAGGAACACACTGGCAAGAGATAGCTTAGCATTGAGTCTAAGAGTTAGCGTAGTTTAACACCGTCTCTATTGAAGGGTGTCACCTCAATCACAGCATCACGGAAAAGTTAGAGGTTAGGAGATGTCGAGCATCTAGAATGATCTCTGAATGTGTTTGTGTGAGTTTGTGTGAATTGTGTGATATAGCGTGTGAATTATGTTATGTATGAATTTATAGGATGTGATATATGATGTCTAGGATGTTCTGTAGGATGTGCCATGTGATGTGATGTGATATTGTATTTAATTGGTATAATATAGGACATTTATTTGGATGTGATAAAGGATGATTCATGGGATGGGATACATGGCGATTTATAGGATGTGATATATGATGTCATATAAGACGGGAAACGGCATTTTGCAAACATGTGCGCAAAACCACCTTTTTTTTTATTGTTCCATGCTGGGCCTTGTTCTGGAGATCAATAACCAGAGGGGCTGGGGCAGGCCCTAGCAAGCCCACAAGGGCTTACTAACCAGCCACTATGACGCCAAGACTAACCCACCAGCAGCTAATCCCCCAGGGTTTACCTACCAGGATCTTACCCACCAGAAGCTAGCCAACATGGAGCCAACCCACCAGGACCCAACCCACCAGGACCGTACCCATCATGCCCCATCCCACTAGAGGCTGGCCCAGCGGCGGCTCACCCACGAGGGAGGGCCGCAGGGGGGTGTTGGGGAATGGGATTACAGGAGAAGTGGCTCCTTAAGGCAGAGGCTTAGACACTCGCTCGCTTGCTTATGCTAATCCCCGTGTTCATCCGCGACATGTTTGATCTGACATCCCATAATACAGGAGGCCTGGCAGTCTGACAGAGCTCTACTAAACCACCAATTACCTTGCATATATATATATATATATATATATATAAATATATATATAGCTTTACATATATGTCTGTTGTTACGTTGATACAAGAGTTCCTTTCATAATTAAATTCTATATAGTATGATGAATATCATTTGACATTGAGACAACGCAAGACACAACAGTTTATTAATCCTGGAAATAAAAGCATTTCTTAAAGCTAAGGGTAGTGATTTGGAAAAGCCAGCCAGAATGCCAAAAAAACTCAGGCCTTTCTTCAAAGTCACTGCTCCAAAACACATAACTAGCTCACTAGCCTTAGCTGTAGGGCTACACTGCCTGGTGGAAGACTCCGGTCATGCACAATGAGTGGTGAGCTCAAGCAGGTAGACAGAAAGGCAGGCCAGCCAGTCATTACGTTTTGGCCAAATTAAATTATTGGATGCATTATTGAAGGCCTGCAACAGCCACAAATCCAGCATTGTTCAATGCTTTCTCTCAGAGCATTTGATTATTATGACAAAGAACTCTCTTTAACAATGGCCGTCCGTAGCTTTAAGAGTCTAAAAGTAAATGCCCAAATATGACTTGCATTTTTCTTAAAGCCGGATGAGAACACGTACTACAGCCACTTTAAAGCAGGGTATGGCTGCGTGTCTGCGATATTAATCCTGTATTGACCTGCTGTCTCCTCTCTACAGCTAACAGTGCTCTCTCAGGCGCTAATTAGCCAGTGTTGTTGCTCAGGTGTCGCTGCAGGACTCTTAGGCAGGAGCACCACCGCACCGCTAACCTCCTAACGCAGCCATGATGTACAACATGGTCTGGTTATTCTCTGTAGGTACCGTCACTGAACGCCCCAGGAAACACCAGGGAGTAGCCCACAATTAGATGAGAGTGCACCACACACTAACCAGGTCGAATTTCTACCCACCGATACATTGTGTGTGTGTGTACCTGTGTGTCTGTGTGTGTGTGCCTGTGTGTGTAATGGAGATTGAATTCCAGAAGTGCATCAGTGAATGGCGGAACTTGATGATCGAGAGATTTATGATCGTTTTGTAATTTAGGTGTGTAATGGGCTTGTAATGTGAGTGTGTCTTAGGTTGTTCATTTTGTAACACACATTGTGTGTGTGTGTGTGTGTGTGTGCGTGTGTGTGTGTGTATGTGTGTGTGACCATGTGTGTTCTGACTCTCTGTATGTGTGCGTGACTGTGTGTGTGTGTGTGTGTGTATGTGTGTGTGTGTGTGTGTGCGTTTCCGTGTGCCTGTGTACGTTACAGACAGTCTGTCTCTTCTGCGGTGGTATCAGCGTTAAGGGAAGTCCTGAGACTAAGTGCTGCTCACACATCAGATGAGATCACTGTGTCTGCGTGTGCGTGTCCGTGAAGCAGTGTGCGTGTGTGTATTGGATTGTGTGCGCGCGTGTATGTACGGGCATTGACGGGGGGCTCATGTTGCAGCTAGCAGAGGAAACAGAGCTTTCCACCCGAAGACATTCTCAGCAGGACGTCCGTCTGTTCTGTCTCGTCTTTCTGTTTGTCTTGTCCCCTGGATGGACTGCATTAATAAAGCCCTTTACAATTAGTGCATCACAATCACCCATTCATGCACACATTCATTCACCATCGCCGGTGTCCGTCATGCAAGGGAACAGCTAGCTCATCGGGAGCAGTTTGGGTTTAATGCCTTGCTCATGGACTCTTCCACACTTGGCTAGGAGGAGCCGGGGTTCAAACTGGCAACCATCCCGTTGCCAGACGACCTGCTCCAGCCTGAGCTACTAGAGCCCCCAGACATGTCGCGATAGAAGACAGAATCATGACGAGACTGCAGGGTCCAATACCGCGGTCAGACTCGTTGTCACTGTGTTTGTTTTGTCCACTAGGGCCAACTTGGGGGGGTGGAGTCTCAGTTAAGGGAGTAGTAGTCAATGTTGGCATATCGAGGAAGAGATACATTCAACTTATTGCTTGTGTGTGTGTGTGTGTCCGGTGTGTGTGTGTGTGTGTGTGTGAGATGGTGACTCAGGTGTGCTGGCAGGTGTAAGCTGAGCCGCTCCATCAGGGAGGTGCAGGAACAATCATCCCAGAATGAAGGCCGTCTGTTGGGCATCTGGTGGAGCAGCAGAGTGTTTGTGTGTGTGTGTGTGTGTGTGTGTGTGTGTGTGTGTGTGTGTGTGTGTATGTGTGTGTGTGTGTGTGTGGGGGGGGGGGGTGGTGGTGATGGAGAATAATAGAGCAGAATAGAGATCTAACTAATGACTCATCTGTTTATGTTGGAGACAATAACCCCCCCCCCCCCCCCCCCCCCCCCCACACACACACACACACACTTTGTGTTGGTGGTCTGTAGCCCTGTAGGCCTTTATAGATTTCCCACATTGAAGGTCTACTGTTTATTGGACTCATCTGACAGTGACTGAATGGCCTCTGTTGTGTACCTGTTGGCATGCGTGTCTGGGTTTCTGTGTCCGTGTGGGGTCTTTGTGTGTGTGTGTGTGTGTGCCCAAATTATCCATGTTATGTTTGCGGGGGGATTTTGCAATCAATTCAGCCGCAGGTACGCCGCAGACGTTTACTAATGACAATGTAGAAATACCTGGAGGCTGGTCATTAGAGGACAAATGGATCCCCTTTCTCCCTCTCTCTCACACACACACACACACACACAAACAAACACACACACACACACACACACACAAACACACACACACACAGATACTTTCACACACACACACACACACACACACACACACGCACTCCAACTCACTCACACACACGCTCACTCAGATACACACTTACATTCCACATAGCTAACTACTTTGAACGAACCAAAACTTTGTTGAACTTTTTAATTTTATAGTCCAAGATGATATAGTGCCCCTTTGTGACCGTGTGACCGGGGGGAGTACGTATTCTTATCTAATTGTTTGTTCTAAAAAGCTCCTCTACGCCTCACATTCATGCATCCTTCCTGCGTACCACGTACCTTCCCTGACTGTGGCGGTGCTCTTACTGCCGGTAGCTACACCACGTTCTCTGCCTGAGTTTAATCATCCAACGGCTCACCTCCGGCCCTGCAGGAGCATGATGCCCAAGGCCCTGGAGGGACAGATCGTCATGGAGAAGACGCCTCGCTACTTCGTCAGCGCCGAGGCACCGGAGCGGGTGCACGCCATGTCCCGGGGCGTGAAGCTGATCGTGGTGGTCCGCGACCCCGTGACCCGGGCCATATCCGACTACACCCAGATCATCTCCAAGACCCCCAACATCCCCCCCTTCGAAGGCCTCGTCTTCAAGAACCGCACCACAGGTTGGAGCACACTTTGCCATGACACTGTGTTTTGATAAGCAACGTCCCGATCAGTACTGTATCATCAATAATCAAATAAGCACGCTCCCTTTGATGATTTGAATGCTAATTTAAAGCGCAGTACTATTCTATGCCTATGTTATTTCATATAAATTATTATTATTGGAACATTGGTATTAGAATGGATGAAAAATCCCAATATATTGAACGGTTTTATACAGTTTAACAGTATAATGAGTGGTAATGCTATATTGATTGGTGAACCCTGCATTGTGAAGCATGCGTTCATCCTACCGGTGTATGTATGGAGGCCGCATTATGATACAGACATAGGCAGGTCCTGACGGTGGTTCTGTCGCCCCCCCCCCCAGGTCAGATCGACTCCCAGTGGAGCCCGCTGTGGATCGGCCTGTACGCACAGCACCTGGAGCGCTGGCTGGCCTGGTTCCCCCGGCACCAGATCCACCTGGTCAGCGGGGAGACGCTGATCTCCGACCCGGCCGGCGAGCTGGCCCGGGTGCAGGACTTCCTGGGCCTCCAGCGCATCGTGACCGACAAGCACTTCTACTTCAACAAGACCAAGGGCTTCCCCTGCCTGAAGAAGCCCGAGGGCAGCAGCAAGCCCCACTGTCTGGGCAAGACCAAGGGCCGCACGCACGCCTCCATCCGCCCCGCCGTGGTCCGCCGGCTCCGGGACTTCTACCGGCCGCACAACCAGCGCTTCTACCGCATGGTGGGCCAGGACTTTGGCTGGCAGTGAGCCGGCTCCTCCTGTGAGGGGATGGTCTCATTGGTAAAGGGTTGGATGGCCTCAGGACAGAAATGATGCCGGTGGGGGCACCGTGGACTGAACAGCCCCAACAGTACCCCCTGTGGAGGATGGAAGCCAACTGGACTTGAGGGGGAGAGGGGGTGGACGTTTTGGGGTTCAACCCCATCCTATAAGAGTTGGTCAGATCCTCCCAGTGTAGTGTTTTATTCTTTCTCCCCCCCCCTCCCGCCCTCTATCAATCAATCATGAGGTTTGAGACATGCGTCTAAGGAGGGGTCAAGGTTGTGTGTGTCTGAGGGGTTCAGAATGTGTGTTTCTGAGGAGGGGTCCAGAGTGTATCCGAGAAGGGGTTCAGCCATAGAACAGACATTGCTCTGACATTCCATCCTGCCACTGCCGCAGGAGGATGTAATGATGTGTTTATATCTGCACTTATACTGTGATACTGTGTAGAATAGCTCGGGGGTCAGGGAAAACGATGGGACTACAAGTTGGACTGCAAGTGAAACGAAAAGTATGATTCGACATGACAGGATAGTGTGTGAATGGAAAAGAATGACAGAGCTGCAGCTTTAACATCCACTACAACCTTTGTAACATCATCGTCTTTGTGTCTGCACTAAACAGCTCTGCGGTCGTAGAAGGCCGAGCCAAGGTATGGATCCTAGAAAGTGATTAACAGGAAATGAAAACTGATCACATCACTTTTCAGCCCTGCCGTTATACCTGTAACAGTCTCCGAGGTTATGGTTAAACACACCAATAGGCAATCAATGCGCAGATTGAGTATCAACCATCACTGCTGTGATTCCTGGAAAATGCTGGACCACCACTGGCAAGACGGCAGGGCGATGGGAGGATGAATGTTTAATGCCGGGGGGCAGCGGAGAGGCTGAGGGCACGCGGAACACATCTTTGGAGGAGCTCGACGGTATGTGACGGAGTGGTTTTGTATTTCGTGAAAAATAGATGTGGGTCGGAGTTCTGCAAAAGATGACCAGCGTGGATCGCTTGTCCCCCGAGAAACGCCGTTTACGAGGTCCCCCCCCCCCCCCCACCCCGACCAGCTCGTTGTGCAGGTGAAATGTTTCTCTGAGTCTACCTAGTAGCCTATGGATCCTCATGGTATCTGTGTTCAGGAAACTGACTGACTGCTGTTTGGGTTTGCATGTATTTGCACTAGTTTGAAAGCATAAAAGAAAACATTAAAATACTATTTTCTAGCAGAGATTTGTGTGAATCAATTCCTAGATTTATTTTTACATTAAATATATTTACTTGGTTATTACTATATTACTAATATATACCCGGTATATATATATTTTTCAATTTGTTTTACATCGATTTGTAAAAAGTGCACATCGATTCGCTTCTAACAAATTATTCTTAACTCAAAAGGGATAAAAGTGTACACATCCTCTGATAAATACGCAGGGTATGACCCCCCCTCCCAAAGACGTAAATGTATTAAGTATCTTAAGACTAATTATGGAGACACAAACAAAAAACAACAATATAAAAGTCCATTTGAGTTTAATTGACAACGGTCGTCAACGGTTAATATTAGAGGGCGCCATTACTGCTTAAGTGAGAGGCGAGCGCCCTCTTGTGGCAAATGTTCTTCCGACGAGGCCGAATAACGTTAAAAGTACTGAAATAAAAACATTTTTTGTGTCGAGTTATCCCCTAATTTCCCATTAACAATTTTTCCCATACAAATACACAGTTTTCATCCATATCAATTTTTTAAGGTTGCAAAAAACACAGTAACAAAAGAGCACGACTAAAAAATATGACAATCTAAAACACGGTCATGACATAATTCTGAAACCCATGCTCCAGCAAATCAAAAAGATATCAAAAACAAAAGTAGATCACTTAATATACTCAATTCTGAACGGGCTCTACTTCACATTCTTCTTTCGGATTAAGGAATAAATAAGTAAATAAATACATACATTCATTAATACACAATATTATACAATAGATATTTTTTCAAATGCACTTTAAGTCAATACCAATAACAACAACTGCAGTCTCTTGTTACTCGATATGTTTTTCTAGAATTCTCTGCCCTAATACAATTCAATGTTCAAAGAAGCCCAACTATTTGGTTGGCGTCTCTAAGAAAGGGCCCTGATTAAGTAGTAGTCGGCCTGTCATCTAGTAAAAACAATCAAAAAAATCCTAAAAACTAAAAACATCCGATGTATTTTACTCCCTTCAAAGACAAGGAGACAGCAGAAAATCCACTGGGGGTTTTCCGGCAGCTTGGCACAGATATATACTATCTACGATAGAGCATATATACATCAAATCAGGTCATGTTTCCTTCCTAACAGGGCTTTAATAATGGTGCTAATAAAAAGGGGATTTTCCCTCATTAGAAATGTAGTGAGGTCAGATGATGGTGTTTCGATCACGCTTTAATCAAAGGCACTCAGCACAGCTCCCTTCCCGCGGCTCCTTTCATAGGACTGTACACTGGCTGTACAATCTGCATTCACCTCCCGTCAGCCCAAAAAGTCCATGTACACAATCATGAATAAACTCTTTCTTCTTAAATCTGCTTATGAGGAACTCTTCAAATAATTAGAAAAAGGAGCACAATAGCTGGCCACTAATAGATTTTCAACTACAACAGGCAACGCAACACTAGTCAGGGAGTGGATTGAGCTACCTTATGTGGTAGCAAGGAGGCCGATAGCCATTAGCCTGCCCGGTGCAGTGAGGCAGCAGTGCCTAACGTGTTGCGCTACGGCTCAGTGTTAAACCAAGGGTTACAGAGGAACCGTCTGTCCTAACAACTGGGTTCTTAAAGCTGCAATATATTTTATTTTGCTATTTTTCCTCGCTCTATATTTCGTTGATTCATTTGTACATTGATTTGGTCGCATGGTCGTCATGTATTTGTTGGTCATTGCTACAGAGCCGGGAGGCAGGACAACCACAAAACTACAATCAAAACTTAACCTTCAGTGGAGGGCAGCAGAAGTTGCTGACAGCAGCTTTAACCATGTCAGCGTTTTCAAAGAAAACCTTGAACATGTTGGAATACAGGAGGGAAGGATGCAGACTCGCCAAACCCGGGGAAGCTACCGGACCCAGCTGACCACATTGTCCATTCTCTTTGATGAAGGCAACCCGTCAGCTTCTACGTGTTGGTGACTGAACAGGCTGCTGGAGTCATACTGACAGAGACAGTGACGGTGACAGTGGTAGTGGTAGTGACAGTGGTAGTGGTAGCGGTAGTGTTAGTATTAGTGGTAGTGGTCGTGGTAGTGGTAGTGAGTTGGGCTCTGCTGTGTGTTCCTCAGGTGGAGAGTAACGTTGGCTTGGCGATCAGTCCCCTCCACAGAAAGGACCTGGGCAGGTTTGTGCATGTGTGCGTTTGTATGGGAGTTTGTATGTGTGTGTGTGTGTGTGTGTGTGTGTGTGTGTGTTTGTATGTGTGTGAGTGTGTTTGTGTGTGTGAGTGTGTTTGTGTGTGTGTGGGTCTGTGTATGTGAAAGTGTGTGTGCGTGTGTGTGTGTGTTAGTGTGAGTGTTTGTATGTGAGTTTGTATGTGTGAGTGTGTTTGTGTGTGTATGTTTATGGGTGTGTCTGTGTGTGAGTGTGTTTGTGTGTGTATGTTTGTGGGTGTGTCTGTGTGTGAGTGTGTTTGTGTGTGAGCGTTTGAGTGTGTGTGTGGGTCTGTGTATGTGAAAGTGTGTGTGTTTGTTAGTGTGAGTCTGTGTATGTGAGTGTGTGTGTGTATGTGAGTTTGTATGTGTGTGTGTGTGTGAGTTTGTATGTGTGAGTGTGTATATGCGTGCGTATACGTGTGTCTGTGTGGGTGTGGGGGGGAGGGGTAGTTCACTGTTCCTCAACTCGTCTTTGGCCCCCTACGTCTGGCATTGAATTATAGTAAATGGAGTTCGATCAATACAATGCTAGACCACTGTACTTCTTTCCGTACATTTCTTTCCCACAGTGGGCGAAGCCATTAAGGTGAAGGTCAAAGGTCAGCCGTTGTGACACGGCCACAACAACTCAGGGAACAGCTTCATCGGTTCTGACAGTGTGTGTGGTTGTCTGTATACCTTACTGTGTGTGTGTGTGTGTGTGTGTGTGTTTGTGTGTGCAACACAAGTCTATAACATTGCCCAAAAATAAATGCCATTACACATACACATACACACACTCTCTCGAACACACTTTCTCTCTAACACACACACACACACACACACACACACACACCCCCCCCCCCCCCCCACATACACACCACCCCACACAGCTCCGGTGTTCTCCGAGCCCTTCAGCAGTACTCCTCCCCGTGGCGGTCGTGGGGGGGCAGGTCGTTGAGGTCCAGGAAGACGGAGGCTCCGGACAGCTTGCGGCCCCCGTTGGCGGTGGAGGAGGAGGACAGGTCCAGCAGCTCCTGGGCCGTGCTGGGCACGGAGCTGATGTACATGTCCCACACCTGCTCGGGGGAGTCCAGCTCCAGCAGCCGCTGCTTGATCTTCAGGTTCTTCTCGATGTTGCGCCGCTTGTGCTTGAACTCCAGGATGGTCTTGGTGTAGCGGTTGATGGTGGTGACGGAGGAGGCCATGCAGGCGGTGAAGGAGCTCCACGCCAGGCTGGAGGGGGAGGGCGGGGGGAGGAAGGGGGACGGGGAGAGAGATGAGAGAGAGAGGGAGAGAGAGAGAGAGAGAGAGAGAGAGAGAGAGAGAGAGAGAGAGAGAGAGAGAGAGAGAGAGAGAGAGAGAGAGAGAGAGAGAGAGAGAGAGAGAGAGGTAAAAGATTAGAGAAAGATGAGAGAGAGGGAGAGATGTGAGAGAGAGAGAGAGATGAGAGGGAGAGAGAGAGAAAGATGAGAGAGAGGGAGAGATGAGAGAGAGAGGGAGAGGGAGAGAGAACTCATAAATACAACCAAATGAACCCAAATACAACAAATATCAAGGAACGCAATTCTAAATAAATATATAACTGCACAGCATCTCTCAGAGAGAGCAAGAAGAGAGCGTGATGATCCAGCAGCTGATTCAGATGCACCGAGGAGTAGTCTGGTAGGAAAGAGAGAGAGAGAGAGAGAGAGAGAGAGAGAGAGAGAGAGAGAGAGAGAGAGAGAGAGAGAGAGAGAGAGAGAGAGAGAGAGAGAGAGAGGAGCAGAGCTGTCCCTTGTCAATAATGTTTTTAATTAAAAAATCATTCCTGCTGTTGTTTGGATTTGAGTTTCCATTCATTAGTTGAATGATTCTCGAATTTATGAATACACTTCTGAGATGCTATGTCCTACACACCATTTTCAATTAAATACACAAACAATTCACAGCATTGTATCCCTTGTTGCAGAAAATAGAAAATCACCATATTTACAACACTTACAAAATGTTATAATATCTTCCAATACAGGGTACCACATACGTACCAACGTAAAAGCATTTTTCATCAAAAGAGAATCATGTACTTGAATGATGTCATGTGTCAGAAGGAACACACCAGGAAGATGTTTTGAGGTTATGGGTCACCTACATGTATGACCAGCTGTAGTCCCATGTCTGTGGTTTCCAGTCCTCCGGGCCCAGGCTGACCGTGAGCTGAAAGGCTGTGGTATACATCATGTGGGCCACCATGCCTAGCAGACCTAACAAAGCAAATAGAAGCTCGTGGTGAATACACATGCAGTCCCAAATCTGACCACTGGGTGGCGGTGGCGCACTACCTTCTTCTGATTTAAAAAATAACGCTAACTCATTTTCCTCAGTTCTTAGTAGAGAAGATCCATGCCCATCTATCAGGGCCCTAGATTAAAAACCAACAACCCTTGATTCTATTTTGGTTCTAAAGTGTTGGCCTTCCGAAGTATGCTTTTCCTTTGCAACCTCACATTTATTGGGAGTAAAATAAAAAATGGTTGGTCTTGGAAAAAAATAATCCTTAATAATATAAGCTAATTATAAATCCGTCAGTGCCGCATTCGACAACGCCAAAATACTCCTGGTTTTCTTACATTGGTAATGAGGAGCCCATTGAAATCGATGTACCTTGTCTTAGACGTTAGCTTGAGAAATTCTGCTCTTGTTGTCCCTGACATTCAACAACCTTCTCACAGTGTGAGAAAATAACTGCTGAGTAACATTATGGAAGTAAAAAAAAAGCTACAATTGTAATGGGTTATCAGAATCCACTGAAGTTCAGCCTTTGAAAGAGAGACCACTGCTATGTAATATTTTTATAGAAATTCAGAGAGTATATTAAGTATTTAATAAGAAAGGCAATAATACCTTGTATTTCGATTTCATGTCATGTAAAAAATCTTTATTTCCTTCTTTAATTAAACGTTTCCCTGTATTTGTCACCTATGAATTGATAATAGCTAACGCACAAGAGCGGGTCAAAATAGCGGGGCTATTCGTTTTTAGGGTCAAGGCTGCCTTGGTAACTTAAGCTATTTGTAGGACAGACCATCCTTCATGATAACACGCACACACGCACACACGCACGCACACACCCACACACCCACACACACACACACACACACACACACAATCTCCTCTTCGTCTGCATGTGAGCCCGGACGTCCTTATCGAGCAGCCAGATTTATCTACGGGCTGCGCTCGGCAGTACAGAAGCAGTAGCGGTTAGCCTGAGCTGGTGAAAGGGTCGTCTTATCTGTGTGGGAAGAGCTGGGACAGAGGCAGCTACCGGAGAGACGATGGTGGAAACAGAGCTATCTATGTGTACAGATTAGAGGTCGGCGTGGGAACCAAGGCAGCTACTGAAGAACATTGAGTGATCATGTGATAACCCTCCTTGTTCAGTTCGGATGGTTCCTGTGGATTAGGGCAACGCTGGCGGTTGGCAGCTCATAGGAAACCAATTAGGGCTTCCCATTAAGAATTTCATAGTTTCATTGAACCCCCATCATGGCGGATGAAATTAGGGAAAAAACTAACAATTCATTTAACCAAGGGACTACCTGTCCCTGGTTAACCCCTTGAGGTTCTACGTCTCATTTTCAAGAGCATGGCAGCAGTAACGTAAGTTACGACCTCGATAAAACACAACGTAAAATAGAAAAACCATAGTGCAGCACATGGTGGTATCAGTTAAATCATTAGTATCTACAATCTCCAATAATTGTTAAAAAAAAAAGTTCTGCAAATGATGAGGAGAAACACAGTGCGCTGTTTGACCCCATACTCAGCTGCATTCTGGGAGATTTGAAAAGGACTGACATGCTGACATTTGTGAACACCGTCAGAAACAAGATGTCCCCTGATACATGATGTCCCCTGATTGTGTTACATAGTGACTCACTCCTCCCTCAACCTTTACCCTTCAGCTAGTTCTGTCTGAGCGAGACATTATGTCGGGAGAGAGATGAAGAGAGAGGTAGAGCGTGAGAGATCGGGAGAACAAGGTATGCAGAGAGAAAGGAGAAGACAGAGTGTGCATGGGTGTGCTACAGAAACAATTGTTTAGTTCACTGTGTAAAATACAGATTGTTTAGTTCACTGTGTAACGTACAGATTGTTTAGTTCACCTTGTGACAGAAAGAGTATTGTATACACTGTGTGACAGATTGTTTAGTTCACTGTGTGACAGACAGATTATTTTTTACAGTGTGTGACGGACAGATTGTTTAGTTCACTGTGTGACAGACAGATTGTTTAGGTCAATGTGTGACAGTAATATTGGTTAGTTCACTATGTAACAGACCGATTGTTTAGTTCACTGTGTCACACATGTCTAGTTCACTGTGTAGCAGACATGTATAGTTCGCTGTGTAGCAGACATGTATAGTTCCCTGTGTAGCAGACATGTCTAGTTCACTGTGTAACATCGAAAAAGATTGCAGTGCATGCCTCTCCTACCAGCTGGGACCAGAGGAGCTGCTCTGTGTTCCCGATCCCCCTGCCCTCCTCATCTTCAAGATGCCTCAGCTCTTTAATCTTTCCTGCTTCATACTGACTGTGTCTCTGCTTTCTATTGAGGAATAGCTCTTCCATAACTCTCGCCTAGTTCTTTCCATTCCAGTTTATTTCTAATCATCCCTGTCTCTCCCCCCCCCCCCCCCCGCCCCCCATCACCCATCAGCCTCCCTTCCCACTACTTGCTACTGTTGTGTTAAATGGCCTAAATTGGAATACTCAACCACTCAGAAGAATCAAACACCAGGTACCCACCACACCTTGCAGGAATGAAAGCAGGGTTTTCCTAACAATGGGATTACCACTCAAGATCCCACTTCTTATTCCTCAGACCGGCCCTGGTCGGTTCTGTAAGGCATCCCCACCTCAGAATTATCATAGCATTATGCAAATGGAGGCAGCCCTCGGTCACGGAGAGCGTGTCAAAATCCCGGATCCGACAGCCTTACGTGTTCCTCCATGCGAACATTCATAATGTTCCCTTCAGCCCGGTCTGCTCCGGGAACATCCAGGAACATCACTGCTCTGCGCTCGTTCTATTTCGTCGAAACAGCCTCTACGGAGAGGTTTACACCAGGGAGATCTTTTCTAGTTTGAATGTAAAAAAAAAAAGCGAATGTGCTTTCCCGATTTGATATTGAATCATTGAAGTGCAAGGTGTATGAATCATAAAAATGAAAGAAGGCACAGTGGGGCAAAATATTGTATTGGGTTGGTTTGACGACCGGTGACATCTCAGCTCGAAGTGACTTGAGGATGGCGCAAACCTTTTGCTAGTCCAACAAGACTGAATGGGACATTAGGCTCCTCTGGAGGTGGGTTTGACAATGGTTGCGTCAACTCTTTTACAACAGTGCCGGTGCTGGCTTGGACAGAGAAAACATCTCTTTTCATTGCGATCTTACAACGCTTTCATAAACAGTGCCTGCCTGTTTCTTTGCCCCCTTATTGTTTCTTGATTATGGGAAGTTATATTACTTCTTGTTAAAGTCTGTTTTGTCCGCAGCAATGCAAACAAATTATTATATTTGATTGTCACATGCAATAATTCACACATACAATTTATTCTGAATTTTACTACTCAATTCTACTCTATCCCACATTAAAAGCTATTTTACCTTCATTCCATATCTCGTTCAGGTATTTTTGTTTTAAAAACTAGAATTAATGTGAGAACATAACATTGTATAATATATACATACACACATAATAATATTATCTAGGCCGGTTCCCTCAAGCCTCACTCAAACCCCAAAGTGTGGAAACTTCTGGTATACATTTGGGGCTCAGTGAAAGGGAAATTGCTTATTTTTAATTAAACAGTTAATTGTATCAGCACAGTGTGAATGTATGCTGAACAACAAAGCATGTTTAGTACCAGAGAGCCAAACCCCTCCAGCGTCTGTTCCTCTTCCCCTACTCTGTTGGCCCGTCCTGAACTGTCTTCACTCTCACCCTGTGTTTAAGGGCTTTAATAAAGCTTGCTCGGGTGTCTTCTAACAGGTCCTCTGGGGCTTGTTACAGTCAGGGGAGGACGGACAACCATTAGTAATCAATTCAGCCTCGTAAAAATACATCCAACAATAATGCCTGACTTAATTTCCACTATTTTATGGGCAAAGCTGAGCTAGCTAGAAACTTTTTTCAACAGTATACCTTAAAAAATTAATTATTAAAGCGTTGGTAAACCCCTGTTCAAGCAGAACTTCCAGAAGATTCCAAAATCTGTTGAGGCAACACAAAAGTTGTGAGGGTAGTAGAGAACGCCAACACATTGGGTTCCATGGAAACAGGTACGCGTTGGAGCAAGTTATCAGGACGCGTCACACTTGGCCGAGCGAGGGAGCAGAGCTAATAGAAAATGACCCCTCTGAGAGAAGTCGTTCTTGGCCCGACGTAGCAGTTTTCCTGAATTTTGCTGAAATACACCCCCGTTTAACTGTGTGAAAAATAAGTCTGAAATTAAATAAATGTAATAACACTGAACGGGGCTATAAGTGAAAACGTGATTTGGGGTTTTACTTAAGCTTTAATGTAATTTTCTGAGACAACAAAAAAGTGTAAAAACTAAAACGCCCTATTCTTTGCTATGGAGACTAGCTCTCACTATTGAACAGTGGCGGCTGGTGGTTTTTAAAGTGAGGGAGGAAGGACTGCGCGCTTGGTTGCCATTGGCCTGCTTGCACTGTTGGTGTATGGTGGCATAATAATGTGAGACTCAAGTTGTTTCAGGGTGTTTTGGTGAACTACAAAATAGCAGGGAGGGAGTTATGTGAACAAAATGTATACAAAGCCACCAGTGGCATCACTGTAATTTGAGAAGGAAAGGATGCAAAGCATATTAGTCAAATCAGGCCTACTATTGATTTGTAAAAGTAAATAAAAAAATCTGGGCCTATTATTGGGCCTATTTTTGCCCTCACTGACTGAAGTTATTTAGCTATGTTTATTTTCAGTTACAATTGCTTGTAATGCTACCAGTAAGTCATGCGTACCTAGCAAACCATGTAGCACTCACAACACTGACGTTGCCATTATTTCTGATGACCTTGATTTTGGGAAGTGGTCTACCTCTTTCTGAATGAATGGAATGGTTTTTGTAATAAGACGTTAACAATGTCCTCCGTTTCCAATGTTTCCATTGTGCATTTAGGATCTCGTTATCGCAGATTTCACTTGCTCTGCGTCTCTCAGACTGAGCACCGCGGCAATGCAGACCGGGTTTGTTATCGACAGCGTTGCCAGATTGGGCAGATTTCCCGCCCAATGATAATTTTTCCAGCCTAACATGGTTAAAAGTAGCCCAATTGGGTGGGAAATCGGACCAATCTGGCAACACTGCTCAACATCCAGGGATCCTGCTTATTGGTTCATAGCGCAGACGGATAGATTTTTGCGCGAATCAGACTCCTTAAGGTCCCACCCACTCAGAGGAGGATTTTCCTCCTCTCTCCCATTGAAACCCATGTTATCCACCGGCCGCCAGTACTTTCGAGAAAATGAATGGGAGTGGACGGCGGCGAAGGGAGGACGTTCCTCCCTGAAGTAATTGTCAATAGGCGATAGGGGGTGCTAATGTCCCTTTACCTAGGGAAACAAACATTATATATTCAAAGGCAATAAAGTAGTCATATTTAAGGGCATTAATTCATTACAATAGTCGGGGCAATCTACATTTTTTATTCTCAACAATTTTAGGGAGGATCTTCCTCCCTCTCCTCAATGGAGAAGCCTCCACTGCTATTGAATCACCGCCACGGATCGTTTTCACAGAGTGGATTAAAAAGAAGGTCACTACTAAGTCCTCTGTTAACAAAAGAAGGACGGAGTACTGTTGGACCGGCATGTGAAGTGTGCTGATACCACGGAGTACATGAATAAAAGGTGATGCATTAACAGTGTAAGAATGACACACTCTAATTATAGTTTCATTTGAAGCATTGCAGAATGTGTTATTGATTGTGTGTTATTCTGTGAATGTTGTTTTTCCCTGTAACTAACTTGAAACCTGAAATTATTTTTTGGTACAATTTCCATTGTATCTGTGATAATGTGTTGACCAATTTAGTTTGCCTTTCTTGGCAGTAAAAATACGGTCAACTTATTCAAAGTAATAAGAAAAAATAAACGTGAATCAACACAACACCGTTTTCTTTATAGATTAAAGCAGTTAATTACTGTTTGGAGGTTTTTTAAACAATAATAGTAGCAGGAAATAAGCAATGCTGGTCATCATCATAACAACCCTCATCATCATCCTCAAGGTCAACATCATCATCATCATCATCCCCATCACCACCATCACCAATAACACCAACATCATCATCACCTTCATCAAAATCAGGGGAGTGCCCCAGGAGCACGATCTTTACCTGACAGAACGGTGAAGATGGCGGCGAAGGCGTTCAGCTTGAGACCATCGATGACATTTCCAATCTGACACACTTCGATGGACATTAGGATTCCCCCGGTGGCCAGCAGGAGAATATACAGGCACTCGGCCACAATACACAGCCAGAGCACGCCTAGAGAGGGAGGATAACATTGGAAGAACAATTGGCAGAACCGATTAGGGAGGAGAAGTAATTAGCGGGAAAGAGGAGGAGGAGGAGGAGAGGGAAAAAGGAGGAGGAGGAGGAGGAGGAGGGGGGGTTGGAGAAGGGAGAGGGGGAGGGAGGAGGAGGAGGGTGAAGGTGGACCCGTGGGAATGGAGGAGGGGGTGGAGAAGGGGGAAGGAGGAGGAGCAGGGTTTGGAGAGGGGAGAGGGGGAGGTGGAGGATGAGAAGCTGGAGCGAGGAGGAGGGGGTGGAGAAGGGGGAAGGAGGAGGAGCAGGGTTTGGAGAGGGGAGAGGGGGAGGTGGAGGATGAGAAGCTGGAGCGAGGAGGAGGGGGTGGAGAGGGTGGAGGAAGGCAGATGGAGGAGTGTGGAGTGGATGAGGAGGGGGACAGATGTGAGAGGGAGAGAGGTGAAATTGATTTAAAAAAAAATATGACCAGGGGAGGGGAGGAATGGGAAGTAAGGACAGAGATACCAAAGGGAATGTAGGTGTGTGTGTGGGTGTGTAGGATGTGTGTTTGCGTGTGTGTTAGGTGTGTGTAAGACGTGTGTGTGTGTGTTGAGAAAGCTGGCCTGGTGACCCGCTCACCCATATCATTAACCTTCTCTGTCAGCGAGACAGAGATGATACATCACCGGCTGAGACACAGAGCACCTTGAGTAGACGTAGACACACACACACACACACACACACACACACACACACACACACACACACACACACACACACACACACACACACACACACACACACACACACACACACACACACACTCACACACACACATTGAAACACCAGCTACAGAGGTTCCAAAAGATGACACCGACACCTATATAATCCAAACTATCCAAGGGCGCTTTAGGTAGTAATTACATCGTCAGAAGGATATCTGCCTGACATAATATGACTTGACGACTGATACTTCTCTTAATACAAATATCATCTAGCGGATGAAATCATGTATTTATATGTTGAAATATAAACACGTTGGAGCAAATCCTTCAACATTTATAACACATGTGAAAATGGTAGGGAAATAAAAATAAAAACCTTGTCTTTAAGGGACTTGACAGTATGAACGACAGAGAAAGAGAACATATAAATTTCAATTTATGACGACAAGATGTGAAAACGTGAAATAACCATAACACATTGATGAATGATGTATCCACGACGCGTATACTTAATATGTTGTCAGGAAATGTCCAATAGTATATAGAAATAGATAACAACTTTATTGATCCCTGAAAAAAGAAAGAATCCTCTCAAAGTCAGCTAGTCCTCTCAGGATGGCGTGGTGTGCTCTCCCCTCCCCCACTGGTTGTTTTGAGCAGTCCGTACTTCCTCAAAGTCTGAGGCACAGTCAACAGGCACCATTGCTGTAATGTGAGTGGCCTGGCTTGTCTACATGAGTAACTGGTTATTGGTCACTTGCTTGGGTATGTAGCCAGCAGTGAAAGAGACCCCACCCATTCAATCAGATTGAAGGTAAATAAGGAAATCCATAAACTGAAATGACGTGAGATTGCGATGGATTTCCTTGGACATCATGTTTTGATGCTTTATGCACACCTTGGTAACCCTAAATAACATCGTTAGAAGTCAATTACGAACTCAAAGTAGGAACTCAAAGTAATTTAGTAAATTTCCTTCAACATGTTTGGTTATTCTCCCTTGTTTGACACACAGGATTAGAGCCGTACTATGGGATGTAATAATCACCGACCAATGAGGGAGAATAAAGATGCAGATAACTGGAGCGTAGAATAGAGGGACAGACCTCCTTTCACACCTGTCACTCTCTAATACCTCCCAAGCCTGGTCACAAACATGCACGCACACAAAGACACACAAAAACACACACACTCACACATACATTCACACACAAACATGTACCCCTACACCTACACACGCAAACACACACACCGACACGCACGCACACGCAGACACACACACACTGGCTGGTCAATGAAGCCTCGGACAATTGGATATGATGGATAATCACGTCACATGTGTACATGTGTGTTTATGTGTGTGTCGGAGGGAGAGAGTGTGTGTGTTTGTGTCAGAGGGAGAGCGTGTGTGTGTGTGTGTGTGTGTGTGTGTGTGTGTGTGTGTGTGTGTGGGTGTGTCTGTGTGCATGGAAAGAGAGAGATAGCATGTTTGTGTGCAATAACCCGCAAGGCATATCCTTTCATACTCCTACAGCTTTAGGCAAGGCTAAAGCAGTAGGCTGACCTACAGCTGTAGGCTTGCCTACAGTCTGTCTGCTGTAGCGGTATCAGTGACACAGCATCGTCCAGACACAACGCGATGAGCATCGCTAAACAAGAACTCAATCGCCACCGGGGGGGAAATCTGTCTCCTCTGTGTACGTGTTGACATCAACTAGGACACACCTCGGTCACTGTGCTGCAATGAGGTGTCATACCATGTCAGGTCTCTCCAACTGAACGTCCTAGTGTTGACCTTCACAGGATAACGTGTCATCCACGGTGTGCACTGAATGACATGTGATCGACAAAGCATCTCTTGATTCACTTATTATTAAAAATGCACAGAGTTTGAAAAAAAACCTTCACTGCAGCTTCCCACTTTAACATTGTAGCTAATCATTGAGTGAAATGGATGTGGAGGCTGTTTGTTTAACAGGGTTTGTGTTCAATAAGTGTTTGGAGGAACAGTACGGGGACTGGAGGAGACAGCGGTTTGGAGGCAACAACAATTTGGTTTGTAATCAAAAAGGGCTGGATTGGCTTTCGCCTGAATTGATCCACGTGCCTCCATCTTGATTAATTCAGGGCTATGTTGTTGATGTCCGACCCTCTGGTCACACGGGAATAACACAGGCAGGGGTGGGGTTCTTGTGCCACAACTATGCTTCATAGTGAGACACAAGCATTTCATTTTCACACATTGAGCCTTAGTTGGGATTGGCTATAAAAAGTGGCTGTTGAAAAGTGCTGACTGGTCACATTGTGTGTTGTGGAAACCGGGAAGCCATCCGCCCCATTCTTCACATGTCGTCGCCTTGTGATTTATGTCCCCGTGGCCGAGGCGTTTTCAACCGTCAAATGTCGTCATCGATGGTTTTCTTAATAATTGAAATGGCTCTAGACATCTGTCCCGCCTCCCAGGGTCCTGAGGCACTTAAACCCAGTATTCATTTTTATTTTGTTGTCCGGGTTGATCGATGAGGCCGAGGTGACCTTCCTCCGCACGTGGAACCTACGCCGGTGTCTGGGTCCACTTATCCGGGTTAAACTGGATATTTATTGGTCACATTTCCAACTCGTATTGTGTATTGATTGACGGATGGATGGATTAGGCATTAGGCATGGCGGACACGCCATGCCTAATGCCTAATCCATCCATGTCCTGATGTGAAGGACAGAGGTCTTCATGAACCCTGGTCAGATTTTTCCTCACTGCGTATCAGATAACATACCCGTTCTCCTACACATGAAGAACGTCACGATGTCCATGAAACCTTTTGCCTGCTTGTACCGGGAGGCATGGAGCTTGTGTTCAAATGACGACCATAAAAGGAGAATGGATTGCACACGCAATCAGTGTAACCGAGTCAATCTAGTTTTCCGACTCGCGTCGTAAATGAACATCTAAAGTACACCTCAAGTAGCCCGTGTGCAACGGACACGTTAGAGAGATACGACTACACAACGGACCCACTGTCACTTACACACCGGATGAGTATGTATGGAATAGTGCATGATTTATGGTTGTTGGTTGCTATGCGTGTACCACTGCCAGAACAACCTTTTCACAGAGCTACGGAGGACGATATTGTAATCTGAATCCAATTGATAATTGATATGATATATCTGGTGAAACCAATGAGACTGCTGATTTAGGTTGTATTGGCTCAAATTGTGTATTTAGACACAATGACTTTGGCCGTTTTACATTTCTTTGTTTTTATGAATTGCATGGATACCTTCACTCAGTTGTATGAAGCCATCATCAGCATTATTATGATTACACTCACATGTTACATTAATGTGCAGTGAATTAATGTTAGCGTCTAAATATCCACATTAACTCTGATAGGTCAGTTCTTGTATTGGCTAGATTTACCACACGGTAACGGCTGGTTTGGGTTTATTAACTGACCTCTTTCATTTGAAGGCGCCACATACAAGAAACTTCTGCAGTTTTCACCTGAAAAAATGGAGAACACATGTCAAACTTAGCTGCTGGGGACATTCTTTTTTCAGAAATGTCCATAACAATAAACCGAAAACATACACATGTCTGATACAAAATTCAAAAATCTACCTGAAAGCAAAGAAGTAAAAAAGACATGACCATATCTGGGGATTTGTCAAATGTCAGAAAGAGGAGGAAAAAACGGTTCAACCAGCATTTATAGTTGTCTATCCACCGGGTCTGCCAATAACTTGACAGAATTGTAGTAACGTCCAGTAACAGATATTAATGTCCCAGCTCCCAGCTTGCTTGGAGTAGGTTTTTTAAATAAAATAAAGCACTATTGATGCAATGCGGATCATGAATTGCCATTTCAGTCGATCTTAGTCGTTTAGACTTAACTTGCATACACACATAGCCTGCAGTTTCTAGAAATAAACAAAATATGATACATAACAGTGTACTTTTAGCAACATTTTTATCTAAAAAAAAACGAAGAGAATTTACGCTTTGGAAGTTATTCTCGTCCCCAAGCGCGGGAAAAAAACTTACCCGTCATGTTGACGTTCTGCTCGCACGAGAACCAGATGCCCGTGTGAAACTTCCTCATCAGGTACTTGTCCTCGCCCGTTTCCCAGATGTACTGGACCAAGCGGGTGTCATTGAGGTTAGAACTGTTAAACCTGATGCAAAACGACTGTCTGGTCGTGATGGGTCCCGTGCAGAACGGCTTCACCACCTTCCGCGTGCCCTCGCACCAGTAGCTGGTGGTGAGCGCGCACATCGCGAGGAACAGGGCGAGGAAGTTCAAGGTAAGAGCCAGGGAGGCTCTCCGTCGCCGGTCTAGCATTGTTGTGGAAACCCGGGATGAAATCCGCACTAATCCTGACGTTTATTAACACTGCTACTTGATGACTTCTTCACAAATCCTCATAATCCGTTTTCTTTTTATCAATGAATATATCCGACTGCGGCTGGTTGACAGTGCGCGCCTGGCTCGCGACGTTCTTCTCGCGCGTATGCTGCTCAGTTGTGCGGCTGTTCCCGGGTTTTGTACTCCCACCCCTCCTCACACACACACACACACACACAACACACACCACACACCACACACCACACACCACACACACACGCACACACACACACACACACACACACACACACACACACACACACACACACACACACACACACACACACACACACCTCCGCCCCTGGGATTGTCAGCTCGAAGTGTAGGCCTAATTATCACGCATTCTCGTCAGATACTTCGATTATGTATCAATTAAAAAATCATGAATGAGCACTGCGCAGATAGTCCAACTAGGTTATTATTATTATTATTATTATTATTATTATTATTATTATTTTTAAGGATTGCAGCTCCAACAGATCCATCCGTTGGAGCTGATAGAAATTAGATATTTTTTGAAATTCCAACTGTTCATCTCAAATATCTTTTAACCATACTGTGTGTCGATGTAAGTAATATCTGTTTGTGGCCGATATGCTATACATTTCATAAAGGTAGATTATAGATGTGTGTTAAAAATAAATGTCTTTGAGAGAGAGTGTGTGTGTGTGTGTGTGTGTGTGTGTGTGTGTGTGTGTGTGTGTGTGTGTGTGTGTGTGTGTGTGTGTGTAGGCTAACGGGACGAAGGTGGGTTATTATCTCGGTTAGCGGTACCGTCATGGCTCTCTTGGGATGAGAAGACGTTGTTCTGCAACCCCTCTGCCACCTTCCACCAATTTAGATTCCCCACTCAACTTGAACACACACACACACACCCACAAGGACACGCCCACACACACAGACACACACACACACACACACACACACACACCCACAAGGACACGCCCACACACACACACACATCCGCAGACACTCCCACGCACACACAAACATACACACACACCTGCAGACACTCCAGAATGCACACACACACGCTGACACCCCCATGGCCCCATACACAAACCCACACAGGCATGCACAAACCCACTCAGGTACACACACATATGCACGCATGCATTGCATGCACACACACACACACACACACACACACACACACACACACACACAAACACACTGCACACACACACACACACACACACACACACACACTCACACACACACACACACACACACACACACACACACACACACACACACACATATATATATCCAGGCTGCCTTGTCTTTAGTAGCGATGAAGCCGTTAAATCTGTAGTGCTCTCTCCCCTCCCTAGCGTTTCACCATCATTAAAGTGATGTGTGCACACTGCGCAGACACACACACACACCTCTCAGTCATCTGTGACCCTCTGCCTCCTATTTGTGTGTGTCTGGTAGAGTGTTTGTGTGTGACTGAGAGAGATAGTGGCTGTGTGTGCGTGCGTGTGTTGGTGTCAATGTGTGTGTGCGTTAGTGATTTGTCTCTCATCTTCTTCGTTTGGTAATTGAATTGTGGTTGCATTTTAAGGAGCTGGAATGGAAAACTGGCAAGGACACGATACAGGTGTCCCTATAGCTACTTGGAGCCAGCTGATCGATGAAGGGCTGCACCCACACCCACACACACGCACACGCACACGCACACACACACACACACACACACACACACACACTCACGTTCACACATCCTCAGCCCCTCACTCACACACCTCCTCTCCACACCTCCTCATGAAGGGCTGTACCCACACACACACGCACACACACACACACACACACACACACACACACACACACACACACACACACACACACACACACACACACACACACACACACACACACACACACACACACACACACACACACCTCCTCTCCTCCAGGTTGTTATATATGGCCCTCCAGTCAGCCCGCTGGATGTTGACTCCCCCCTTGATGAATCCCAAGGTCAGCCGGTGACACGGCTGCCCGCAGCGAGGGGCTGGAGGACGCAGCTCAGAGCCAGGATGTATGACTCCCCAAGGTCTTCCAGAGAGATATGGAGACATAAATAAAACAGGCTGGACACTCTTCTTCCTCCTATTTTTCCGCCCTCGCCTGTGGCGCGGTCGGTAAAGGGCAGCTTGGTTTAACTAATGTTCAACCGATATCCATTGTTCATCCACTTCCAGCTACTTTCCCTGTCCGTGAAATCGTATTGTAATTGAATGGAATAATAAAGATTGTGAGCTTATCTTTTTATTTATTTATTTTGTTCCAATTCCAGTTTGAGAAAAATATTATGTACGTATATTATGTTTAGAGGCAAATTTATCTTTTATTTTTTTATATAAAACTACCAATTAATCCTGCCCTTCTGTTCCACAACCAACCGACTGTTGGTCTCCTCAAAGGTCTAGTGGGTTAACGATAGGAAGGAGGAGGTAGAGTAATGTTTTTGACACAGCCAGACTCTCAGTCTTCCTCTCCGTCTCTGTCCGTGAGTCCTTCCAGCTGGATCAGTCCATCACAGCCTCAGACAGGGAGAGATGCACCAAGGGCAGTGATCCTGCATGCCGTTTTAATTCAGTTATTCTCATAATTAGTCCCACTGAAAGTACCAATACTCACAGCGATGCAGGCAGGCATGGACACACATACTCGACAAACATTCATGTTTGAACACACATACACACAGAAAAACAAACACACACACAATCATTTCTCTCTGGACAGGACGGTGTATCGTCTGACCTCCCCATTATGAAGGTTGTCCCTTCTCATCACCGCCTCCCCACCATCGTTTCTCTTCTTGATGCTTCACGTCCCGCCCGGCGCCCACGAGGACTGATTCACACAATGCATCCGATCCCAGCAGCTCTCATAACAAACGGCTCCTACTGGTCCTCATAATGACCCCTTTTACCGCCAGTCCTCATAACACACCATTCACTGCGGTCCTCATAACACAACACACCGTTCACTGCGGTCCTCATAACACAACACACCGTTCACTGTGGACCTCATAACACAACACACCGTTCACTGTGGTCCTCAACACACCGTTCACTACGGTCCTCATAACACAACGTTCACTGTGGTCCTCATAACACAACACACCGTTCACTGCGGTCCTCATAACACAACACACCGTTCACTGCGGTCCTCATAACACAACACACCGTTCACTGCGGTCCTCATAACACAACGTTCACTGTGGTCCTCATAACACAACACACCGTTCACTGCGGTCCTCATAACACAACACACCGTTCACTGTGGTCCTCATAACACACCGTTCACTGTGGTCCTCAACACACCGTTCACTGCGGCCCTCAGAACACACCGTTCACTGCAGTCCTCAGAACACACCGTTCACTGTGGTCCTCATAACACACCGTTCCCCGTTCACTGCGGTCCTCATAACACATCGTTCACTGCGGTCCTCATAACACAACACACCGTTCACTGCGTCCGCATAACACACCGTTCACTGCAGTCATCATAACACACCGTTCACTGCACTCCTCCACATAACACACTATTCACTGCAGTCGTCATAACACAACGTTCACTGCGGTCATCAAAACACACCGTTCACTGCAGTTCTCATAACACACAGTTCACTGCGGTCCTCATAACACACCGTTAACTGTGGTCCCCAAAAACACAACGTTCACTGCAGTCCTCATAATGACCCTGTTCACTGCAGACCTCATAATACACCGTTCACCGTTGACTGCGGACCCCATAACACACCGTTCACTGCAGACCACATAACACACCGTTCACTGTAGTCCTCCTCATAACACACTATTCACTGCGGTCCTCATAACACACCGTTCACTGCAGTCCTCATAACACACTGTTCACTGCAGTCCTCATAACAGACTTTTCACTGCAGACCTCATTAAGTACCCCTCCTAATACAGTCCTCATAAAGTACCCCTCCATCTCCTAAGTTGCCCCTATGTGCCCGTCCTCAAGAAGTATCCCCCCTGCTCCTAAGGTGCTCCTCTATGCCAGTCCTCATGAGGTACCCCTCCTAATACGGTCCTCATATCGTACCCCTCCCTCCAGGTCCTCATAATGTTACTCCTCCGCTCTGGACCTAATGACACACACTTACTAATTTGGATCGATGACGCGTAACTTTAATGCAGGCTCATTTCACTTTGAGAGAGCAGAAACACAACAGATTCACCACCTAGAACAACTTTTTCCAAGGTTGTTTAAGTGAAGCGTATTCCCTGAGAACGTGGTCCTGGTTTTGTAGTGGAGGACTTTTTTGTATTTGGTTTATCTGACTATCTGTGGCTGGATATGAGTGAAGGTTGATGCATATGTGTGTTACAAGCTTTGTCACATTGTGTGTGTGTGTGTGTGTGTGTGTGTGTGTGTGTGTGTGTGTGTGTGTGTGTGTGTGTCTGTTTGTGTTTGTGTGTGTGCACATCTGATCGTACATTTCTTTGAAACGCTCTTCCTTCTTTGTATGAATCAATTCAATCAGTTCAAATAACATTATTTTCTCGTTGTGTTTGCAGTGTTTCCCGCAGGATGTTTTTCAGCAGCGGTGGTGTGGTCCCCGATACCCTCTAGGGGGGTCCAGGTGCATGCCCCCCTGGCCGAAATTTTTTTGTACCCTTTACATTGGAATGCATGAATCTGGTGCACTCTGAGAGGAGAATATGCACTTAAATTCTATTCAAATAGTCCTGTGTATTACTGTAGATGGGATTATTGGTGTTGTAACTTTGCCTTTTGTCTCTTCATTTACAGATTTTTATATTTTTGTATAGTAATATTTAAACAAAAAATGCCACAACGCAAATATAATTTGCACAATTTATTTACAGATTTTTGCCTAATGCTTAAACACTAAACATGGTTGCTATGCCCAAAGCATAACTGTTTTTTTACATAAGACACTTTGTTCAAAAATGTCCTTAGGTTTTTTCCCTGCATTTATGCTAATGACCACATGCTTACAGGCGATTAGGCCTAAAAAATGTTTTTGTTTGGTTCCGGTTTCCGACCGACCCTGTCAATTTATGTACGACCCAAATTATTTTATGAGCTTTATAAAAAAAAAGAAAAAAAAGAAAATTGATGCAAACTATAATTATGTTTTGGTACAGGACCTCTTCATTCTGCACAAGGATGAGCGAATTTTCTCGTTTTTAAATGAAAACAACCTACCTATCATTCGCTGCCGCTGGAAAAAATAAAAGAAAAAAATAAAATAAATTCCCTACCTACCCATGACCTCAACTGACAACCAACAGGAACCAAACTTTTTTTTTTTTTAGGCCTTAGCATAAATCCCTAACTAAAATACGCGATGAAAACGGATTTTATATGGCAATAAAGAACAACATCGGATCTAACAGTATGGATTCTTTTTTAAGTTCCCGAAAATACCTAGGCTATAAATTCCTGACTGGATATAAGCTCCTGTAAAGGCTATGAGTGATCCCAAAAAGAGCGACAACACGCACACACACACATAGGCCTACACACACACACACAATACTAGAGGAAAAACGGCACGGAGGTTGCGGTTTATAGATACAATAAAATGATTGGGCTCAGAGGGTTCTTAATACTGGTGGTCATGTAGCGACACATTTTAGCAACTTACTTTCTCTCTCTCTCTCTCTGTCTGTCTCTCTCTCTCTCTGTCTGTCTCTCTCTTTCCTTCTTTCTTCGATCTTCCGCTTCACTCGCTACTGCTAGAATCAATGTAACTTTGCAACCGTGTAGGGTAGCCTACTGCCAACAACTGCCACACTCGCTGTGTATTTTTCTTCTTTGATGTTGGTTACGTGACGATGTGCCGCGTGCTGTGCAATTGACGTTACGCGCTGTACATTTTCAAAAAAAAAAAAAAAATTAGGAGAAGGATTTTTATTGCAGTGGCGGAGAAAATTCAGCAGCGGCGGCGCGCCGCTGCTGTGTGAACGTGGGGGAAACACTGGTTTAGGGTTGGGTACTTCACCTTGTAGACACCAAATCCATTCATCGAGGGCCCATTGGGCGACTTCATCAGATTTTCATGCTGTTGTTGGCCTTTGATGACTTTCCTTTCCTGTTTTTATTCGCACACGCAACAAACTAAAATCCCAGCATGCCAATGAACACACCCGAGAGTAAAGAAAACCCAATAAGAACAGAATCCCGCTACAACAACAACAACAACAACAACAGCGACAACGGCAACGTCTCAGCAGCATCTGAGCCGTTAAAAGGTGAGTTAGGTGAATAATAAACGGCTCACGTGCATCACTGTCTTGTTAAATATCTAACCGCTCGCCTCCGAGCACCCGCCAGCGCAGAGACATTACTCCCTGCCGGATCAGACCCGGAGCACTTATCGTTAATCAATCTCTAAACAAGCGGTATTTACGCCTTAGTCCACCCACCATCACCGTACTCCAACACCCCCCTACCCCCCACCATCAAACGCCCCTCTCTGATAGGCTGGTGAACACGTAGCAAGGCCTTCAGCCATGTAATCAAGTCAGTGTACTTGGGATCTGGTGGTGTTGGATGCTGCACACACTGCTGGGTGGGAGCCAGGGCAGTTTATTCACCCCGTGGGTTGAATAAATGTCATGTTTATTAGTTATCTGAGTACTAACAGAACAACAATATGAGATTAGTTCGCACATGTAGTTTAAGTGTGTACGTGTTGAACATTTATTTGTATGGTTGCATACTTGCATGCATGCACATGAAGAGGTACACACACAGACACAGACATACACAGACACACACACATATACAAATACAAGGATATCAAAAAAAGCCAAGAGATTGTTTTGCTTATAGTCTCAAAATACCATCACAGATCCTGCGCCAACTTTTGAAAGCGAGAGGATCGCAGGGAGAGGAAAATAAAACAATTTTGTACTCCACTGTCAGCTGCACCCTCTGTCTTGGTGCCTTTTGGAAAGGTGTGTTTGGGTGTAGGTGGGGGTGTGGGTGGGGGTGTGTGAGGGTGGGGGGGGGGGGGCGGGTGGGAGAGGGAGTCTCAGGTGGCTGGGCACAGTTGGCAATTACACAGCAGATAGCAGCAGAGTAACAGGAACACAATGTGTGTGTGTGTCCATGTGGTGTGTGTGTGTGTGTGTGTTTGTGTGTGTGTGTGTGTGTGTTTGTGAGTGTGTGTGTGTGTGTGTGTGTGTGTACGTCTGTTGGCTGGGCTCAAACAAGCCATCCACCATCAGTGTGTATACGTATAAGTGTGCATGTGTGGTGTGTAGTGTGTGTCTGTGTGTTCTTTTGTGTGTCTGTGTGTGTGTGTGTGTGTGTGTGACACTGTGTTCTTGTGTCTGTGAGTGTGTGTGTGTGTGTGTGTGTGTGCGCGTGTGTGTGTGTGTGTGTGTGTGTGTGTGTGTGTGTGTGTGTGTGTGTGTGTGTGTGTGTCTGTGAGAGACCATCAGTGCACCCAGATTATTTCTCAGCCAGCCTGTTCTTCTACCAGCATCATTCTGCACTATATTGCACATGTTTAGGTTGATAAGCTACGAGAAGAGCCGGTCACGCAGGCAGCGTCAAAAAGAGTGGCGTCCAATCAACCTCGTTGGTTGCCTAGAAACACGGGAAAGGTTGCGGCTGATTGGACATTGCATATTTTAGGAATATTCAAATTGGCAACCACAGTCAAATCTCACAATGGGAGTCAAATGTGATTCTGTAACAAGTCGTATTTAAATAGAAACGTATGCTTCCTATGACAGCCAGCCAGTCCCCAAAATCAGTTTATCTCAATTGGTAGGCTAACTATTTCATTGAGTTTAGCCCCAATTGTTGCAGTTTTATTGTTTGCTCTGTGTTTTTAACAGGACATGAAGGCATCGATGATTGCTACAGGTCTTGACTTAAAGGTACAATATGTACCATGTGTGCATTCAAATATCTATCTACGACTAGGCCTATGTTATATGTTTTGGTGAGTAGTGTACTTACATTTTCCAAACAGAGTTTAAACCCAGTGAAATCCATAGTTAAATTGAAGATAACAGAGACAACAACGTTTGGCAGGCTCATAAAGTACTTTTTAGCATGAGTGTTTTGACCATTGATAACAGTACTGGATAACAGTGCTGGGCTGCTCCATGATTCAAATGCCGCATAATGTGAGCACTGTTTCAGCCTGAGTCACATCATAAAGATTTTCATCCGCAATGGTGATGAAGAACACCATTCCCCAGCCCACAACAGATCCCATGCTACATGATCATCAAACCACATCTTCTGTTATTGATTTGATTGACCCCAATAGCTGCAGAAGTTACTAAATGAATGGGTGTTGAAAACATGAGGCTAGACATGTTGAGAACCACTGACGTAATCACATGTTGAGACATGGTGCAATACGCAATTGTTTTTTTTAGATGTAGGCTTCTTGGTTCAGAATTGCCATGCTTTGTATGAAATATTGAAGGAAAAAGGGGGTTGACAGAGCAGGTGCAACATGAATCGTGATGGCAGACATGCATGTGCAATAATTCTTAAATAAGCATATTTGACTTTCATGGCAGTCTCAATTCAGAGTCAATACCTCAGGCATTTATTGTCTCGGAGCTGTGTGTACGTGTGATCAGGCCACAGATGAAGTGTGAGGACGGGACGAAAGGCGTAGAGGGTCAATAAAGGCCTTATGGATCACTATGGACTTAGGGGGCGGGCTGGAGATGAATGAGTGGTCTCGCCAATGCGTTATCAATCTTGCCGTTGCTTGCCTGCTTCTGCTAATTCGATTATATGGGCTCGGCCACTGTTCCCTCGGGGAGCTGGAGGGAATTACGAATGCTTTAGGCTGATTGGAACCGCAAATAAATGGATTCTCATTGGAAGTGGAGCAATTCGCTGCGTTGTTTCATTGTTATTTTTTTTACAGATGTGGAAAAATTATGGAAAGACAATGAGATCCAATCAGGGTCTAGAATCAGTAAGGCAAAACCTATAAATATTAAACTATGCCCTTTGGTGAATCAGAAAACATTACGGTTTTAATAGAAACAGCATGACTTCTCTCTGGTTGTTACTTAAGATGCAGAGCATTTGCATTTCTTGAAAGCTGTTTATATGTCACACATCATTTTGTTCTTTACACTTCAACAGTGGAAGACATAGGAGGACACACAAAAAAAAATGGTTGAACGAATAAAAAAAAAGAAGATTAAAACATGGACCAGAGGGAGAATACATGACAGCTGAATAAATGGAAACAATTTCCCAGTGGAGAGCTGTGTTGTACCGGGCCCCTCTCTGATGGCGTGCTGGGGGCCCCATGGCTGCAGAGCTGCCTCAGAACCTCGTTCACAAAACTTCACACCGCTGAGCGAAGGGGAACCACAGATCCACACATAAACTCCAACAATAAATATGGGAATAACATCACAAAAAGCTGAAATCTGAAGATGTACTATAGAGCAGCTAAACTTCTTCAACAACCATTAGTTTGGATTAAATTTACATTCAAAGCTAATACACAAATGATATACATAGGCGTAATGCTTAATTACATAGCTCATGAAATAATTTCACCCTGTTATTGCATATCCATTGGACTGCTCTTGGTACTGGCATTTCACATCACATAATATATCAACTACAAGAAGAGCTTTGTTAATTCATGCGGTGTATTTCCACCCCTGAACCCTATTGGCTGATTCATTAACCAACAAGCCAGCTCTGCCGTTTCACTCCTCTCCATGTTTTCATCATTTTTAATGAAAGTGTGGGCTGTGAGTGATTCAGCCGATGGGAATCCACAGGAAGAGCATTTGAGGCGCGCCTTCTTATGAGTTCATACCATCCGTCCCCTGGTTTAACGTTCACCAGTCAATCTCACAGTCAGTCAGCACATTGAGACTCTTCCTCTCTCCCTCTGTCTCTCTCTCCCGTTCCTCACGTCACGTTGAGTTCATCATTACTCGGTCTTGGAGAACAGGCGGAGGCAGTCGTCAGCGGAACAACGGGCCAGGAGGAAGCTTCTAGTGATGAGGGTGACAGGGTGTCCTTTATGGTGTTCCAGCTGCCATAGTGCCAGAGCAGTGCTATGGAGTCAGTCTGCACACGCAGGGGTTTCCAGGTGGTTTATGGTTCCGAATGGGTTTGTGCTTGGCTGAACTTCTATCTCTCAGGTTCTCAGGGAGATTGTGAAGTAAACACAATTATTTCCACAGCACTGATTTGTTTTCTTTAATTCAGGTCCACAACAGCAGGGTTCCTGAGTTATTAGTGGTACGTGTTCAACAAGTTCCTCTATAAACAGGGCAAACCCAATCTTTAATTCATTTAATTGTATTTATCATTATCTATCTATTTATGCTATATCTTTGTATCTATCTCTCAATATATATGTGTTTCTGCATATATCGCTATGTAACACTGTATCATTTTTTCTATGTATTTATATATGCATATCAATGTATCTATCTGTGTATCTATTTACATATGTATCTCTATGCATCGCTGTTGTTTGCAGATAAACTGTGTGTCCTTTATTCCCAGACACAACACTCCCTCGTCCCCCTGTCCCCTCTTACAGATTAAGTTCACATAAAACACAAGGTCAGTGAGGAACAGGTTCTCTATGTTCCATCAAGGCCCTTCCCAAAGACACTGGCAGCAGCCACAGCCGAGTGTGTGTGTGAGAGAGAGAGAGAGAGAGAGAGAGAGAGAGAGAGAGAGAGAGAGAGAGAGAGAGAGAGAGAGAGAGAGAGAGAGAGAGAGAGAGAGAGAGAGAGAGCATGCAAGAGTGAGAGTAAGTGAGAGAGAGAGAGAGAGAGAGAGAGAGAGAGAGAGAGAGAGAGAGAGAGAGAGAGAGAGAGAGAGAGAGAGAGAGAGAGCCAGAGACAGAGACAGAGAGAGAGCATGCAAGAGTGAGAGTAAGTGAAAGAGAGAGAGAGAGAGAGAGAGAGAGAGAGAGAGAGAGAGAGAGAGAGAGAGAGAGAGAGAGAGAGAGAGAGAGAGAGAGAGAGATTGAGAGAGAGATTGAGAGAGAGAGCGCAAGAGCATGCAAGAGTGAGAGTAAGTGAAAGAGAAAGAGAGGGAGAGGGAGAGGGAGAGGGAGAGAGAGAGAGAGCATGCAAGAGTGAGAGTAAGTGAAAGAGAAAGAGAAAGAGAGAGAGAGAGAGAGAGAGAGAGAGAGAGAGAGAGAGAGAGAGAGAGAGAGAGAGAGAGAGAGAGAGAGAGAGAGAGAGAGATTGAGAGCGAGAGCGCAAGAGCATGCAAGAGTGAGAGTAAGTGAAAGAGAGGGAGAGGGAGAGGGAGAGAGAGAGAGAGAGAGAGAGAGAGAGAGAGAGAGAGAGAGAGAGAGAGAGAGAGAGAGAGAGAGAGAGAGAGAGAGAGATACGGAGAGAGAAACATACAGACAGAGAAGGAGAAACCTTGAGTCAGAGAGCAAGAGAGAGTGACGAAGCGATAGAGAGGGAGGGAGAGTGAGAGAGAGAGATAGAGAGAAGGAGGGAGAGAAGGAGAGATACGGAGAGAGAAATATACAGACAGAGAAGGAGAAACATTGAGTCAGAGAGCGAGAGAGAGTGAGGAAGCAATAGAGAGGGAGAGAGAGAGAGGGGGGGGTGGAGGGGGGGCTCAGAGCTGGCGAACCGTAACAAAGGCAGGTTGTAAGTCACCCTGAATTACAATATGGGATAAGTGAGAAGATATTGTACCCGTGAGGATGACAAAGGAAGTCAAACGGTGAGGCGAAGTGGGAGCAGAGAGTGTGAGTGCCAGAGAGAGAGAGAGAGGAGCAGAGCTGAGGGGAAACCATTGACAGGAATGGAAAGAGAGAGATAAAAGATGCATTGAAAAGACACATTGATTCATATGACACAAGAGTGAGGAAAACTGAGATAATGACTGATTGGTAAGATGGTACCCTAGTAGTGGACGGACTCAAAACCAGCCCGGTCCTTCTCGGTGAAGTCTGTGAAGTCTTTCCTCTTCCCTCAGAACCTACACCAATGCACCAGCCTCCCTCAAACATGTTGAAACTCTGAGCTATATTGCACAACATACCAGCAGCGTATATTAACGATGCCCAGATCTTGTTTTGACTCCTCTTCTTTCTAAGCTTCTGCCAGAGGAACGGACAACAAAAACCTGGAATGCAATGTGGCGGACCAGACCAAACCGTCTTCAAATTGGTGGACTGAACGGACTGTGAACAAAACACAGGAACGAGAAATTCTAACTTTGATCCAGAAAACTATAGCCTATTCTTCTACCTTTAAGCTATGTTTGCTACATGTTATCCAAGAAAAATGAGAGTTTACAGTTGTGAAATGTTTGAAAGTAAATAGGAAACACAAAACGTTGCTTGCATCGCAGTTCCGCCCAGGAAACATAAGAGATAACAGGACGAATAGCAATCATTCAGCGTTTAGATTATTATTCGTTTTTTAAAAGCCATGACTCGGTGTGTCTCATTGAGCAATCTAAACGCTGAATGATTGCTATTCGTCCTGTTATCTCTTACGTCTCCTGGGCGGTACTGCGATGCAAGCAACGTTTTGTGTTTCCCATGAGTAGCCTGCGTGTTGGCCAGCCGTGAGCAATGGTACGACTGGTACCAGTCCTACAAGAACTGGCAGATGATCAGTCGGACGGCAGATCTAACAACTGAGATAAAACGCGGAGGCACCCAGCTGTGATTGACAGATGTTACGTCAGAAAACCCTCTCTTGCTCATCCAGCACATGAGATGTGTGAGGGGGGAGGGGGGGGGGGGGGGGGGGGGGGTTCAGAGAGAGCTCCGTTGGCGGGGTGGAGGGTCAAGCATGGATCACTCATTGGAGAGAACCCGTTCAGACATGCGCCACAGAGATGCTGACGTCGGCACCTCGCAGCATCCAGCAGCGATGGGAGACGGGTGAGAACAAACCTTAAGACGCGGCTCTGTGTGAATGCCGGAGTCAGCAACTAAATACAGAGTTTCCTTGCTGAATTGCATGGGCCAGCTCTGTCTGTCCATGCAATATGCCTGGTTTCAGCAAAAATCCCAACTCAGCCATTATGGAGCTCCAGATAAACAGGTTAACCATTATCGGCCCCGAGAACGCCAACTACAGCTGAGTATCCTCTCTCCAGACCCTCTCAAAGGAGGATCATTGAGATAAAGAGCAGCCGAAACGTTTTCAGAATAAGGTTGGTCAGAGGAGAATCCTGGATTTTGAGTTATAGATCTCCCAATGAGGTTTTAACCTTTCAAACACACAGTTTGTAGACAGCGACTGCACCATGCCTTCTGAAAGTTAACTGGAAGATGTCGAAATGAAATTGATATTAAATGTAAAATCTGAACCTCCCCATTAAAAATACTTTTTTTTTGGGTCTGGAAAATTTTTCTGAAATTTTATTGAATAAATTATGAAAAAATTATTCAGAAAAACAAATCAATAGATGAATCAGCAATGCAAGTAACAGCCAGGCGTCCTAGCTGTTTGGAGGCAGATCTTTTGTCTTGGGTCCTACAGCAGAAAGAGTTGGAAGGCGATGGAAGCTCTCGTATTTATCGACGCATTCATCTTTCTACAGTGTACGAGTATTCACCAGCTATACATAAGCTTTATACGGGACCAATCCCTCGGGGTGAGTTTTTTTGTTTTGGTGCCGCAACGTACACTAGAAGCGCTGGTGAGAACAGAGCCAGCTGCCCTCAGCGTTTTGCAGGGAGATGAAAAGGCAGATAGATGTGAGGGGGACCGTGTCGGCCCAGGAGAAAGCAGGCAGGACCCCCAAGGGTCACTGGTGTTCTGACCCAGATAAGTGAAGCCGCGTAATTACTGAGAGAAACACTCCACCGGGCACAAGGCTTCAATTATACATCCCTTTTGCCTTCGTTTTACTTCATTTTATCCACCGCTGAATTCTGAATGAATATGTAATTTGTTGTTTGGTGGTTTGATCAAGGGGCTGTAAATGAACGGGGGGAACAACATGGGGTTCCTTTCAAATTATAATTATGGTTGTAATTACATCTGCTGAGGAAACTGCAGCAGTTACAGACCTACACTGGTCAACCCTGTTGTGCACCAAGAAAAACAACATATTCTGATATAGGTACCTACACGCATTTTCTTAATTGGGTCAACAAGATGATTCGCGATCTTCGTACATACACAGGATAATCAGGGTGATTATATGACACCTGCAGTAATTGTGTTGAAACTGCGATGTATGATAGTAATGTGTTTGTTCTGTGGTGAGCAATGATGCGGATGCCCGTCTAAAGCTTGATGTACAGTTCTACATACAGATCGACGCCGCAAACTGAGAGACATGATTAGTGTTTTTACAGAGCTGCCTGCATTTAAACGTCCACGCCACATTGATGTGCACAAAAGGACTGAGACCGAGTCTGCCCCACTGAAAAGATGTTCACTCCCTCTCATGATTTGATATGATTTTGATTCTTAGAGAGTCATGATTTGCTTGAAATCGATTCTCAATTCAGTACATAGAGGTGCTAATTTCAGGATTTCCTCCTGTCCGCTGTGTGCTGGGAAAGGCTGTATGGCAAACGATGGCATGAACCCAGAGTGAAATTTGAATATGATGATGTCCTTTTTTATAGTTAAAAAGCAATAGCACCAGATTTCAATAGGGTAAACAGGAGAAGGCAAACCCAAACCAACTAGTAAAAAGATCTACTGAAAATTCAGTGTTGTGATTTCGCCGGGGGCCAATAAATTAGGATCACTTCAGATTGCTTTGAGAACCGTGAGCATGAGGGGTAGTGTCATGGAAACGAGCTCTTCAGTCCCTGACACAGCAGAACTGCGGGGCAGGAATGGGCTTGATTAAAACATCCCTGTACTGGTGTCCCTGTAGGAGATGGGAAGGGGCCTGCAGAGGTAATAAACAAAGTTAGAGATAGAGAGGGAGGGAGGGAGGGAGGGAGGGAGAGGGGGAGAGAGAGAGAGAGAGAGAGAGAGAGAGAGAGAGAGAGAGAGAGAGAGAGAGAGAGAGAGAGAGAGAGAGAGAGAGAGAGAGAGAGAGAGAGAGAGAGTGTTGTAGAGCAAAGAGAGAGAGAGCGATTACTACAGGAGTGGAGAGGATGGAAATAGATATCATGGCAAGCTGAGTGTTTTATAGAAGTCTAGCAGACTACTACTCCAGACCACGTCTCGTTGTTGATTGGTTCTCATAGTTAAATGCCCCCCCATCCCAGCAGCCACTCAACAGAAATAGATGAAGGACACTTTATACTGTGGTTCTTATTTGCCGTACTCATACACAGGTTGTGAATTGATCAGATTCAAAGCAAGGAAATCAAATCAGAGCCCGACCACAGACTGCCAAGGCAAGGGCACACAACCTCAAAACCACTGTGCCTGATCACAGAGACGTCCTTGTACCTTGGACGGTTTTACTCTCCTCTCCTGGGTACCCTCTCCTCACCCACCTCACCCACCTCACCAACGTCCCCCTCCAGGGAGGACAGGCTGGGTGAGGGGGTGTAGGTAGGTGGAGGGCGGTTGAAAGAGGTACAATTTTAGAGTGCAGGAGAAAGAGGAGGAGGAGGAGGAGGAGGAGGAGGAGGAGGAGGAGGAGGAGGAGGAGAGGAGGAGAAGAGGAGGAGGTGGCGGAGGAGGTAATGAGCTCGCCAACAGACTGAACAGGTGTGAGCAGGTGTGTGCCCCAGTAGGGGGTAGAGGGGGTGGGGGGGGTGCGTTTTCGGCCCCCAACCTCTGTCTCCCGTCATCCATCTCCGTTTGTCACCTCCAGCTGTGGCCCCCGCTGCCTCCTCATTGTCATTCCTCAGCACACGCACTGCGTGCTGCCTGGGGGGGGGGGGGCTCTTACGGTGATTACAGGATCCATCCGGGGACGAGATTAGGTGAGCCTGCCTTTTCTCCTAGTCATTGGACCAGGAGGGGTGGTGGGTGGGTGGGTGTACAGGTGCAACAAAGGGGAGTCTGTTTATACTGTAACACCCGATGCACACCAAACAGAAACCTTCTCCCTCTCTCAAAGACACACACACACACACACACACACACACACACACACACACACACACACACACACACAACACACACACACACACACAGACACACACACACACACACTGACTCAGAGGGTGTCTGATCTGGTGGGGCCGGTTGAGGGTGAGTGGGCCCCCCCTGCGGACCACCGGTTCGGGTGAGTGTTCTGGATGTCCTTCAGCCTTCAAAGAGCCTCAAACGGCCCCGAGCTGCCTCTGGTCACAGCCCACAGCGCCGGGGGCCTGCGGGTCGCTGGACAACACTGCTTCAGGTCAGAAACAAACCCATAGCAGATAAAACCAATGCCTTACAATGATGTCCAAGCATAACACCTTGGAGGTTTCCCCTTCAGAGACGCACACATTCTGTTGTGCCGGCCAGAGGTTCGGCTTCTCACTGTGGCTATCACATCTGGATCAGTTCCCGTCGTTTGGTTAATGGACTGTATTTATATCGCACTTTTATCCGAAGCGCTTTACATTATTGCCTGAGATTCACCCATTCATGCACACATTCTCCCACTGGCGGCGGAGACAACCATAGGGGGCTCAGGGACACCTCGACATTCAGCTAGGAGGAGCCGGGGATCGAACTAGAAACCTTTCAGATACCAGCCAACCTGCTCTACCTCCTGAGCTGCGGCCGCACCACGGCATAGGGTTAGGGTTCTCACCGTGGTTACCACATCTAGATCTGGTCCCGTCCTTTGCCAGTCTCTCCGCCGGCCCTGACCGGACGACCCCCTCCAGGATGCAATCTACATAATGCTCCCAGCGTGTCCACTCAGCACATTTTCAGCCATACATTACAGTGCATGTGATGATCCCCAGGGCATGCATGGGGATTGGTCAGTGGACATCCTAATGGAGAAATGCTTATTTCCTCTTGACCTTTCAGGAGGAGGGAGCACGAAGACGAGCGTCCGCATCAGAAGCGATTCCTTGAGATCTTCTGATGCATTATTGACGAGGTGAGATAAAAACTGCAGATCTGGGTTCATTCAACAGCCCCGTGCTGATTTGTCGATAGGCATTAACCGTCAGTACAAGGCTAATGTTGCATCTGATGCTCTAACGTTATGGTGGAATAGATCGAAGGGACTGCTTTGATTTCTACAGCATGAAAGCCTGAATGCTCCTTTGGTTTGTGGTGTAATAAAATTCTTGGTTATCCGTGTTTTCCCGTGACACACGGGATGAATAATTTAGAGGGATGATGGAACATTACTCCTGCTGCTACCAGTTTGAAACATTTAGCTTTTATATTCTTTCGAAAATTAGGAGTTTACTTTCAGAATAATTTACATAACAAGCATCAATTATTTATATGATAAATATTTATGTATGCACACAATTGATTCCTTAAAGGGGACCTTGACACACCAAAATATATTCTCTTTTGTTTAAAGGTGGTGGTATGTATTTTTCTACTGTCAAAATAGTATGCTGTCACTGTTTCTAAAATAAGACCATTCACAGAAAAGAGGAGTAAAATTCTATATTTTTGTTGTTTGTCTCTGCCAGTTTGTGAACGTCTCACTCTGCTCCAGATGCAGTAGTCATGGTGTGAGTGTGGAGTGTGCAAAGTGTAGATGGATCTGTGGTGTTCAGTCTTGGAACCCGTTTATGTTGAGGGCCACATACGAGCTTCTCAGACACATAACGCCACGCTGTGTGTGTGTGTGTGTGTGTGTGTGTGTGTGTGTGTGTGTGTGTGTGTGTGTGTGTGTGTGTGTGTGTGTGTGTGTGTGTGTGTGTGTGTGTGTGTGTGTGTGTGTGTGTGTGTGTGTGTGTGTGTGGATGTCGGGACCTCCGTCTAGCCAGCGGTTATGCGCATCCGAGAGAGGCTGAAGCTGTCCGGACACATAGCATTGTGTGTGGTTCATTTCGAATATGGCCTCGCTGATTCTAACTCTCATACACAATGACGGTACTAGAAAAGTACCTCAAGGTTGGCGTGGGTCGTAACCATGGAGATAACATACCCACTCTCCTTCCTAGAACCCTCTGCCAGGACCAAAGTGTGTTATTTAAAAGAAATCTCATATAGTCTTCGATTCCGAGCTGAAACCGGCAGTTCACTTATATGGAATGACATTTGAGTCATTATTAAATCAATAAACAAACAAATATATGTGGATGGATCTGTGGCGTTCAGTCTTGGAACCCGTTTATGTTGAGGGCCACATACGAGCTTCTCAGACACGGTGTGTGTGTGTGTGTGTGTGTGTGTGTGTGTGTGTGTGTGTGTGTGTGTGTGTGTGTGTGTGTGTGTGTGTGTGTGTGTGTGTGTGTGTGTGTGTGTGTGTGTGTGTGTGTGTGTGTGTGGATGTCCGGACCTCCGTCTAGCCAGCGGTTATGCGCATCCGAGAGAGGCTGAAGCTGTCCGGACACATAGCATTGTGTGTGGTTCATTTCGAATATGGCCTCGCTGATTCTAACTCTCATACACAATGACGGTACTAGAAAAGTACCTCAAGGTTGGCGTGGGTCGTAACCATGGAGAAAACATACCCACTCTCCTTCCTAGAACCCTCTGCCAGGACCAAAGTGTGTTATTTAAAAGAAATCTCATATAGTCCTCGATTCCGAGCTGAAACCGGCAGTTCACTTATATGGAATGACATTTGAGTCAATATTAAATAAATAAACAAACAAATATATACATGGCTCTGAAATAAATATATATGGCTGTGGAAAATATCCAATAAATCATTGTTTACATTTTCCAAAATGTCTACTTTTATTTAATTTAGGGGACTTTTATTTCATAATGACACATTTATTTATTTAATGCCACATTGATTTCATAATGCCGTATTTATTTATTTAACGCAACATTGATTTTATATTGCCACATTTCCATCTGATATAATCAAATTAGTGGGACGATGCTATCTCAGACCAAATAAGCCATAGCACCAGAACAGCACTGAACCAATGTAATGTATGAGGAAATGCAATTTTTTCATATAACACATATGACATATAAAAATCTCACTTCATGCAAAATTATTAGAACAATTTATGTTTACATAAGATCCTCTGCCGCTTTTTTCGGTTACCATGACAGCGTTTATAAATGGGCTAGCTTAACTTTTGACCAATCTTGTGATGATCAGTGCTCATATGTTTTGGTTCTGTGTTAATTATCCTTTGAAACTTATCATAATACGGATGCTTATAAGCCCTGTCTCAAAGGTGTTACTGTTTATCGGTCACTTGAAGCACTTTGTGTTAGTGATGGGCAGATACCCCCCTCCCCCCACCTTTAACCTAGTGGTACAATCCACAGGGGTCATACCTTCGGGAAGTCAATATCAATATCTCTCCAATCCCTGTTACACAAAAACAAGATTGAACAAGAGGTGTCCAGCCGCAGGGACATCCATAAGCGAGTCTTAAATGTCATACGATGGACGTGAACAGAAAGGTACAGTGGTAAACAGGCCCCTGGCCCATGTTCGGGCTCCGCATGGGATGGATCTTGCAAGGACAAATGGCACCACCATCAGGGTTGATCTAGGGGGACGTGAACCGTTGGACTAGCACGGTTTCCGAACGCAGCCTGTGAACCTGTGACCTGGAGGAGGGGCTGTGAGTCAGTTTGCTGAGAGGTGGTTAAATGTGTCCGTGGTAAACCAAGCAGTCACCAACCCATGTCCTCTGTGGCCGTCCGGGGCCACGTCCTCAGCCAACACGTTCATTCGTGAGGGGAGGGCAACCGCGCAGTTAGTCTCTGGCGGCGATGACTTTAGAGAGGCACGCAGAGGCCCCATGTCTCGGCCAAAGTACTTAGCCGTCTTGGCCTGACACTTTGAATGTTGAAATTAAACGTGTTGAATAAATATTTAGTTGGCTGAAGTAGGGCGGTTCTGTGCGACTCTTCACACGCAAGATGCGAGCGTAATATGGTTAAAGTTGATGACAACCCCAGCAAGTCATGTATATATAACCTTGCTATATGCTGGCTTTTTTTGAGGGGTTTGACAGGTTAAGTGTGACTTCATCATGTATGCACCTTTGCACGACCTTTGACCTGCCAACCATTTGGAGCTGCTCAACTCTGTTACCGGGGGAAACCGGCTGCTGTCAAGGAGACTGAGGCTCAGAAACAATTTGAGTTGACAGCTAATTATTCAGCGGCCAAGGTCTGTGCTCTATTGAGTAGAGAGGACTCTACTGAATAGGGAGGGTTCAACTTCATAGGGGCTGCAATCAAATAGATATTAAAGGGCTCTACTGAATAGAGAGGATTTTATTGAATACAGTGTGTTCCACGGAATAACGTGTGCTACTTCTACTGAAAAAGAGAGGTTTCTACTGAGATAAGAGGGTTTTACTGAATAGAAAAAGAGAGGGTTCTAACGAATAGAGTTGATTCTACCGAAAAGAGAACATTCATCAAAGAGAATAAAGATTGGTCCAAGAACTCCGGTCCATAAAGCTGTTTGTTATTTTTCTTCAAAAAACACATCGTTAGTTACCATGGCTGTTTGGGGCAGATAATTCTTAGTTAGGGTAAACCTCTCTTCAAAGTAAAGCCAATGTTTACCCTCTCCTCCGCGCCCCACCCCTCTCTCCACGCACCGCCAAATTCCATTCAACCTTGCAGTGCAAAACTGTGTACACTGTGCACGCTAATGCGCTCTTTGAGAGGGAGTTAACGTGACATTTCCCCAGAGAACGACCCAGTCCTACGTCAGAGGTGTGCATTTCTTACTGGTGTGTAGCTATCAACGAACCTCAATAATTTGGTGGATAAACACCATGGGGATGAATGGATCGTTTACACAAACAGTTATCGGAGAGCAGATGATTCAGTATCTGAGGCAAGCATACAGTTAGAATACACTGACACACAAACACACGCACATTTTGAAGACACCTGGTACGTATCAGGAAGAAGACCACACAGAGAGGGCAAAAATATTGGTTAAAACATTGAACAGATATTGATAAGCTTGTTTAGAATGGGGAGGGAATGCATTCAGACCACCGTAGTCGGCTGTTACTGTAAAGTTTCAGGTGTGAGGTAAAATGCCTTATGAGGTCAAATGCCAAGTATAAAAAGTCAGAAATGATTGATTCAGAAATCCAGGAGGATTAATAAGGTCGAAACTCTGTTCAACATGCAAGAATTAACCAGGATGACAAATATTTCGATTACAAAACACATTTTTCCAATGTTTTGCTCTGACCATGAAAGTCAAATGCGAAAGAGGATTAGTGGAGAAAAGAGCCCCTTTCCTTTACTGCGGTGCAAAGCATCATGGGAGTTTGAACAGAGACAACTCCTGGCAGCCTGTCTCCAATTCTTTCCGTCTCCAGGACCCAGACTGTCTCTCGAGGCACAAATTACTCCTTTGTCAACTCAACCCCGGGTCACTTGACTGCACTTGCATGCATCTGTCACTGTCTGACCAGTTCAGTCTCTGATTCCAGCCTAGGTTCCCCTGGTCACCTTGTTCCCTGTACCGGCAGACATGAATCTAGGCCTCCTAGCCAGCGGTGCTAATGAATGCAGAGGTAGGAACACAACTTAAAACGAATGTCGAATTTTCCAGAATCAACTTCTAGTGGCTTTAGTTGTATCCACACACAGTAGTAGCTGAAGAATTTTCATGTGACAATTACTGTCGGATAGGAATCGGATTACAATAACAATTTAGTTTCCAGTAGAGAAAGTTAAGACAAGTTTAATGGAAGAAATAGCTGCAGCAGAAAAGTAACATACTGCAGGTTTAACTGCTGACTATTTGAAGACCTAAAGTACTCTAGTCTGGCCACAGCGGTTCAACTATTAAAATGGAAACCTTGATATTTTCACCTACGACTGAATTATGCTTTTAATTAAAAACCATTATATTTCTCAACTGAAGTTATATGTATTCCCTCGTTTGGATAAGTTCATGCGCAGATCCATCACTGGTCATCACTTCACTGGCACAATATCAGACCAGTAATTATTACAGAGGGACCGTATAAGCTTTGTCCTTTTCTCACAGCAACACTGGCAGAAAGAGCAGTATACGTCATTAGCCTTTTCCTGTGTCAGTTAGGGTGAGAGGTTTTTGAAATTAAGTTTTCTTGTTTAATAATTTTCTCAAGTCGTTCTTGTCACTTACGGTGATGCCGTTGTTCCGATCAAGTTTCGTCAAGTGAGGCTGAACAATCAAGTGCCTTCTCGAAACGAACACACTCACAGTCTGTCAGACACATACATACACATACTCACACACACACATACTCACACACACACTCACACACATGCACAGAGACACATACACACGCACAGGCACACACGCATGGACAAACACATACAGGTGCTGGTCATATTATTAGAATATCATGAAAAAGTTGATTTATTTCATTAATTCCATTTAGAAAGTCAAACCTGTAGAATGTATACATTCATTCCAAACAGACTGATACATTATAAGTGTTTTTTGCCAAAAAGAAGATGATTATAGCTGACAACCAATGAAAACCCTAAATTCAACATCTCAGAAAATTAGAATATGGTGAAAAGGTCAGATATTGAAGACACCTGGTGCCACACTCTAATTAGCTAACTAACTCAAAACACCTGGAAAAGCCTTTAAATGGTCTCTCGTTTTGATTCTGTATGACACACAATCATGGGGAAGACTGCTGACCACACAACTGTCCAAAAGATGACCATTGATACTTTAAAGAAGGAGGGCAAGACACAAAAGGTCATTGCCAAAGAGGTTGGATGTTCCCAGAGCTCTGTGTCCAAGCACATTAATAGAGAGGCGAAGGGAAGAAAAAGATGTGGTAGAAAAAAGTGTACAAGCAAGAGGGATAAACGCGCCCTGGAGAGGATTGTCAAACAAAACCGATTCAAAAATGTGGGGGAGATCCACAAAGAGTGGACTGTAGCTGGAGTCAGTGCTTCAAGAAGCACCACACACCGACGTATGCAAGATATGGGCATCAGCTGTCGCATTCCTCGTGTAAAGCCACTCTTGAATAAGAGACAACGTCAAAAGCGTCTCGCCTGGGCTCAAGACAAAATGGACTGGACTGCTGCTGAGTGGTCCAAAGTTATGTTTTCAGATGAAAGTAAATTTTGTATCTCCTTTGGAAATCAAGGTCCCAGAGTCTTGAGGAAGACAGGAGAGGCACAGAATCCACGTTGCCTGAAGTCCAGTGTAAAATTTCCACAGTCAGTAATGGTCTGGGGTGCCATGTCATCTGCTGCTGTTGGTCCACTGTGTTTCCTGAGGTCCAGGGTCAATGCAGCAGTCTACCAGGAAGTTTTAGAACACTTTATGCTGCCTGCCGCGGACCAACTTTATGGAGGTGACGATTTCATTTTCCAACATGACTTGGCACCTGCACACAGTGCCAAATCTACCAGTACCTGGTTTAAGGACCATGGTATCCCTCTTCTTGATTGGCCTGCAAACTCACCTGACCTTAACCCCATAGAAAACCTATGGGGTATTGTGAAGCGGAAGATGCGAGATGCCAGACCCAACAATGCTGAAGAGCTGAAGGCCACTATTAAAGCAACCTGGGCTCTCATAACACCTGAGGAGTGCAACAGACTGGTCGACTCCATGCCACGCCGTATTGCTGCAGCAATTCAGGCAAAAGGAGCTGCAACTAAGTATTGATTGCCATACATGCTGAAACTTTCCATGTTCATACTTTTCAGTTGGCCCACATTTCTAAAAAATCATTTTTTGTACTAGTCGTAACTAATATTCTAATTTTCTGAGATACTGAATTTGGGATTTTCAGTAATTGTCAGTACTAATCATCCAAATTAAAAGAAATAAACATTTCAAATATATCACTCTGTGTGTAATGAATTGATATAATATGTAAGTTTCACGTTCTGAATATAATTACTGAAATAAATCAACTTTTTCATGATATTCTAATAATTTGACCAGCACCTGTACATACAGGCACACACGCATGGACAAACACATACATACACGTACACACACGCACAGGCACACAAGCACACAGACGCATGGACACGCACACACACACACACACACACACACACACACACACACACACACACACACGCACATACAAAACACACACACACACACACGCACTGACACACACACATGAATTGGGTGTGGTGGGATGGCGCATTCCAGATGGACAGCGCTGCTCTGTAATTGGCTGGGTCCGGCTCGTTTATGGCTCCGTTGCGGCCCCTCTGGGTGTAAACGTGGCCCCTGACCATCGGCCATTAAAAGTACGGTGACTCCACACAGCAATTAGCCTCCATCAGCCTGTACACAAGCTGCTACGCTCACCGAGCTAGGTGTGTGTGAGCATGTGTGACTGTGTGTGCTTGTGTGTGTGTGTGTGTGTGTGTGTTCATACACTGGCTCCCGCTGTCCTTCAACAAATAGACATATATAGGTTTGTGTGTGTGTGTTTATGTAAGGGTTTGTCTTGCCCTTGAAAACTGTGTGTGTGTGTGTGTGTGTGTGTGTGTCGTGTGTGTGTTTGTGTGTGTGTGTTCGTGCGTGTGCATGTGCCTGTGTGTGTGTGCAGGGTTGTGTGTGTGTGTGTGTGTGTATGTGTGTTTGTGCGTGGGCATGTGCCTGTGTGTGTGTGCAGGGTTGTGTGTGTGTGTGTCTGTGTGTGTGTCTGTGTGTGTGTGTGTGTGTGTGTGTGTGTGTGTGTGTGTGTGTGTGTGTGTGTGTGTGTGTGTGTGTGTGTGTGTGTGTGTGTGTGTGTGTGTGTGTGAGGGTCTTATGGGACATTTGATACACCACCTTCTGCGTACATTATCTTAAATGGAAAGCAAGCAAGGGACTCGTCGTTTGCTTTGGATTTAAACGAGTAGAACATCACACACACAGCCGGTTCACACATTACAGCCAACCAATGGCTTGCTTTTTTCTTTCCTCCATTACCACTGGGGTACTTTGAACAGCAGTGATGAGATTCCCCTGTGGGCAATCTGCTTAGCTGCAAGGTCTCCTCGCTCTCCTTTGTGGGGTCTGGTTTACTCATACATTAGTTACTGAACAGAACAATCCCGTCGACAGAGAGAGTCCGTCAAAATGGATCCATAGGGCCCGGGAAAGAGGAGACTCGTTCCAGAACGGTCTGTCCGTGCTTTCAGAACACTGAACACGTCAGAATGCACAAAGGATTATTGAATACAAAATACTTCTTGGCGTTCCGAGTAGCCGTAGCGCTGCTCATAATGAAAACATTATTCTGCTCATGTTCTTGAGTGCATTGCACTTACAACACAAAGTATTATCACACTCTTTTCGTGTCTCTCTCTCTTTCTTTCGCTCGTGCTCCCTCTCTCGCTCTCTCTCTCGCGCTCTCTCTTTCTCTCTATCACTCTATAAAGTTACATCACACCCTTTTCCCATCTATTCGCGCAGCTCTTTCTCAGTCCGTTGATGTGTGTGTGTGTCTGTGCGCATGTGTGTGTGTGTGTGTGTGTGTGTGTGTGTGTGTGTGTGTGTGTGTGTGTGTGTGTGTGCGTGCGTGCGTGCGTGTGTGTGTGTGTTTGTGTGTGCATGTGTATGCGTGTGTGTGTATGTGTGCGTGTGTGTGTAAGTGTGAGTGTTAGAACCCCGAGCAGCGGGAACCTGACAGAACCAATGAAAGGCATTGGACTAGTTGCCACATGTCTGGAGCACAATGAAGTGAATAATTTATCTGAGCATCTGGGGTCCATTCCCTTGCTCTGACATATACACACACACACACACACAGACACAGACACACACACAGACAGACACAGAAACACACAGACACACACACACACACACACACACACACACACACACACACACACACACACACACCCCAACTCTATCCACTCTTTATCGGCCAATCTGGCTAGACAGCTTTTTCTCTTCTTCTTTTTTTCTCTGTGATGCTGACCTCCTTTTCCTGTGCCTTCATCTTACTTCGGGGCTCTCCTCCTCTCAGGACCCCTCTCCTCCTCTTGTGTTAACAGCAGAGGGAGGGAAATTATGACAAAACCCTACTGGCTCAACTGGCTTGGCATCAACACAACGTATTCAGGGGCGGCGTGGGGACTTCACCGCTGCAGTGGAGGAACCAGAGACTACGGACGTGCTGCTTGTTAGCGTTAATCCTACTCCTAGAAGAAGAAGAAACCTGCAAGGGGTTAGGCACTTGTTTGTGTAAAAGACGGATCGATCAAACACGAGGGATCGTTCCGACAAAGTGTTGGTGGAAGTTCAAGTTCAAACTTTACTTATTCCCAGAGGGCCGCTGTTTTGCAGAGCAAGTGCAACGTTGTAACAGACGATGTACAACCGTCAGAAGAGCTTGAACACAGCGATGTGACATCCCAATGGCCGCTTCTATTTTTAGAGAGGCGGCCTTGTTATATTATATTAGATTATTAGATTAGAATTCATATTTTTGTCATTATTTCGTCATTAATCTTCAAATGGATTTAATCATTATGGGCGAGAGGACTCGCCATATTGATTTTGTTTCTTTAAGAAAACTTCCCATGATGCATTCTGATGTGCGAGCCCAATACAACAATTAATAACGAAATAACAAATAATAATGAAAAGGCCAACGCACACAAACATCTCATCATACATCACATCACACCACAACAACTTAAATATCGAATAAGAAGGTTTGAATGAATTCATTACAAAGAATAAATATGGGTCTGCATGCAGCATAACAACATTCATCCTGCAGTCTCTACATTGAGAATCTTCTTACAACCAAAACAATGAATGCAAACATCACATTAAGACTTCCCTTTATGAGTCTTGAGCTTGGATCTAGGTGAATGGGGCATCTGACTTTCTTTCGCTGCATATTTGTTTTGACCAACCATGTTGCTGGTGGAGGGGACCTCCCTAGACCCTTAGAGATGGGTCTAGCTGGATGGGACCTCCACAGCTAGACCCTAGAGATGGGTCTAGCTGGAGGGGACCTCCACAGCTAGACGCTAGAGAAGGGTCTAGCTGGAGGGGACCTCCACAGCTAGACGCTAGAGAAGGGTCTAGCTGCGGACCACCAGCCCCAGGCCCACCTCCACCGTCGGACCCCAGCCCAGAGGCGGAACTGACGTATTATTTGATGATTTTTAGACCAGAAGGGACAAAACATCAGGATACGAATAAACCAAGTCAAGTAGGCCTGATTCAGGTACTTTAATGCTTCCTGTTTTCATTAATATTTTACACAGCAAACCTCTACTATGGTTTGCCATGGGGACGTTTATTTTTAAATTTCAGACCTGATCTTGTTATTTTGGTGTGTGGATGACGGCTGGTTGAGGCAGCCTCACCTGGCCCCAGTCAGACTGGGGCCTGTCTCTGGGGCTGGTTGAGGCTGCACACCTGTTGCACATTGAGCAATCAATGTGCACCGGATAAACCGGTCCTCACTGCACACGCTCAGGGAGTTCTGCTTCACCCCCTGCATCATTATCAGCAAATCGTACAATAAATCGGCTTCAACATCTCCACCCTGCGTCCTTTGTCTGGGGGAGCCCATAAAAGTCACCCAGGTGGAGTGTAGCAGCCACCTTGGTGACTTTTATTGGGCTCCGAAGTGCCGTTTTCCCCCAGAAGTTCTGCTAAGCCTTGCAGGACTGATAGATCTGAGATTATTCCTTTACCAACAACCTCCCCTGATGCCTAATCTCTACGGATAACACTGTTCTCTTTTGGAAGCTATACCCAACCTTTGTATTTCAGCTAGTTTATTTTTAATCAAATGAAAAGTTGGAGCTTTACGCAGAGAGTATAACGATCAGTTCAATCTGTTCTGACGTAGTTTGAATCTTTGCCTGAAAGTGAAAGTGACACAGCAGACATGTGGAGTCACTACAGGAGGGAGATAAGGAAAATGTTAGTGTGATAAGTACCGGTAAGGTCTTTCACCGACAGGGGAACGTGACAGATTATGCTAATGAGGGTGTTTAAAACTGAAGGAAATAAAATGATTTCACCAGGTCCATTAGCATGCAGGGTCATCAATCATGAATGATTATGACAGGTGGCGCCTTCAGGGTGGCGGCCAATATAATCCTCAACAGCCTTCCCTCTGAGACTCTCGCTCTCTCTCTCTCCCTCTCTCTCTCTCCTTTTCTCCTTCTCTTTTTCTCTCTGTCTCTGTCTCTCTCTCCTTCTCTCCCTCTCTCCTTCCCCTCCTCCCTGTCTCTGTCTGTCTCTCAGCCACTGTGTCGTTCTGTGTCCCTTTTTTATGTCTCTCTCCCTCTCTCTGTGCGTCTCTCTCTCTCTTTCTCTCACTCGCATCCTCTCTCCCTGTGTCTCACCCACTGTGTCTGTGTCTCTTTATTTCTCTCTCTTTCCATCCCTCAGAGTCACCCTCTCTCTCTGTCTGCGTCTCCTCCTCTATCCGTCTCTCTCTCTGTTTATCTCTCTCTCAACCGTCTCTCTCGGAGACACATCCAAAGAAAGTGGGACAAAAAGAAAGATTTCCAGATAGTCCCGAGACGGACAGAATGACACCCAGTTGGCCAGTATGAGTGACAGACGGTCATCGCCACAGAGAGAGAGAGAGAGAGCGAGGAAGAGAGAGGTCGTAAAAATCTTTAACCTCGCTGGCTGCCAGCATCCCATCTCCCCCTGCCAGACTCAGACGGCGGCTGGTGGGGTGGGGTTTTGGGGGGGGGGGGGGGGGGGGGGGGGGGCGGTGGTGGATGGCGGCGGGAGGGGGGCGATGGTGGTGGTGGTGAGAGCCGTGCCTTGGCAGACGCTTCCTAATGGCTGTAAACTGTTGCTGGGTCTGCAGACGGCAGATTCGAAATAATGAATCCTTTTTTTTAACAGGCGTGGAGCTGGGTAGCCAGCCACCTCCTAAATACGCCGGCAAAGACATTCAAGGACCGCCTGTTGAAAACCTCTGGATGCCCTTGAAGGAGTTTGATTTTCTTCACGCTTGGATGACTCTGAACATTTAACTTTAATCCATGTTTGATCCCAATTTATTAGCCGCCGATGCAGGGGCTAATCAGAAATAGTTCACCTCAGAATGCCGCATGTGCCATATGGCCTGAGAGTCGGTGTGACCCAAGCATCAGCGGATCTCATCATGGATCTCCATGGGGGTAG
>NC_044065.1:8311396-8373896 GCF_902167405.1 Gadus morhua
CCTCCGCCCTAGCACCCCCTGACCCAGCACCCCTCGCCCCCTTCCCCGGCAACCACCAACCTAGCACACCCTGCCCCAGCAACTCCTGCCCGAGCACCCAACCACCCACCAAACCTAGCACCCTCTGCCCCCCCCCCCCCCACCCCCAGCACTCAGCACCCACCGCGCCACTCACCGCCACCTTAGCCGTTCCAGCAGTGTCATGCAGTTCTTTTAGGGGTGAGTACCTCACCCCTCACAAACCATGAGTTGAAACCAATTTACTACAGGCAAGCAACGGCCCTGAGAGATGATATTGTGTAAACGGCTCTGCGGTCGGGGGCGTGGGATATTTAATGCTGTGCCAGTGCGTTGGATCCCAGCAGCACCCCTTGGAGAAGCTTTCCATTTCCCTCCCTTTCTTTTATTGCTTTGGATTCTTTCTCTCATGTGCAAGTCCTTTATGTCCTCTTTAATGGGAAGTCGTTTAAATAGGGGTGCGAACATTGGTTCCGAGCACCCAAATGCGCACGTACACACACACACACACTCGCGAACACACACAGGCATACACACACGCACTCGCGCACAAAGACACACACACACATACACACACACACACACACACACACATGCACCCACGCATGCACGCACGCACACACACACACACACACACACTCACACACACACACACACACACTCACACACACACAAAAAAACACACACACAGTCAGACACACACACACACACTAAATGTCTGGTCTCATTGTCCCAGCAGTCAGCCCCTGAAGTGTGCTGTGGGTTTTGTTGCGTTTGATGGGGGCACCGAAGGTCATGTGGGGGTAGTGGGGGGTAACGGGGTCACAGGGGTCACGGGGGACTTTAAAAGGAGGAAGAGTGTGACAGGGATGTGGGAGGGGGGGGGGGGGGGGCTGATGATGGGGCATTATCTGCATGGCTACACCAGCAGCCGAGTGACAGCCGGGACGGATGACCCGAGGTAACACAGACCAGAATAACTCCATATATCCTGGGTTCAACCCCCGAGATCACAGGAGGACAAAAAGCAAAAGGCTGACCTCGGGTTGCTCTTCATTTATAATCTCATCGCTCATGTTATGAAACACACTAAGGGCCCTGAGACTTGATCAATGCTAGTTACTTACTGTAAATATCACACTACATTTGAAACGTCTTGGGTTTCACTTCATGGGAAAAGTTAAATGATTGAGTATAAATAGTCACCAGAAAGCACTAGTATTATTCATGAACAATGAATAACATTAAAACATATATTCTACAATCATATGTAGTAAAGCTACCAAGAAGGGAACAAAAACCTAACAAGACCGTAGAGAAAGACATTTCAGAATAGGATGCCCAGTTCTTTAAACACACAAGAAAGCCCCCCTCCCGCCCCCCCCCCCCCCCCCCCCCCCCCACACACACACACACACACACACACACACACACACACACACACACACACACACACACACACACACACACACACACACACACACACACACACACATACACAAAAGTATATCATACATAATGTTGCTGTATTCTGCTGGCTGTCCCCACTGTATGACGGATGGATGAGAGATTATCTGCACGATTCCCTCCATGACTAGTAAATGAAAATGATTGATAATGTGGGAACCTGGGCCTCTGTCGGCTGGGTAGAGCTGTTACCCACAGATAAACTGCTTCTTCCCCACTCCAATGCCTACCAGACAACCTGGTGTCCGCTTGCAAATGAGGACATTAAAGGTGCAGTATAAGGGATTTATTGGCCTCCCTCGTCAGCCCTCCTCCGCCCATTTCTTTCAGATGATGTAGAAGGTGTCAGCAGGTACTTCCTAAATTAGGAAGTTTAGTCCGTAAAACTATAGGTCACAACTTAAAAGTAATACAGATCGGAATCACTTTTCTTTTCTTCTTTTCATGAGATTATACCCAATTTAAAACATACTTATTAAAACAATATTCAATTTCTGCCAACTCCTTTCAGCTATATGCCACTTATTACTACACACTGCATCTTTAATATAAGTAAATTTATATAAATTGGCAATTGCAGGTCTTTAACCTTGTCTCCAAGGCAACAGTATATATATCCCAGAGTAGATGTGATCCGTTCCGATCATCAACGACAATGCATAACAACCCCTTTTCACAAGGCCATTATCACAGGACACACACAGGTGTCGCCGATCAGAGAGTGAGGGAACCAGACCGGCGACACTGTAAAAGTGTGAGTCGTGAAAAGGTGCCCCTCAGAGATAGATGCGTTTGTCATGCATGGAGCTCATGTCTCACCTAGCCGTCACCTTCCCGTCCTCTAGCCTTTCATTAGGGGAGCGGGTTTAGTGAACCGCTGGCTCTGACAACGCCTCTATATTACCGAGTCTGTCCAACGAGAGGCCCCTGGAGCACACAGTGAATTACAAACAGCATAAATACATCAGGGAGGCTGGAGAACGGCTGTTGTTGTTGTTTTACAACTACAACAATGCGTGGAGTCTCGCACTTATTGAGCCACCTGATGAACAACCACATGCCACAGGCCGTCCGTTGGGGGGAGCTTGGGGAGGGGAAAAGGGAGGAGGAGGAGGGGGCGGGAGGTCGGGGAGGTGCCGAGGATGAGGCGGTTGATGGGAGAGAGAGAATGGGGGAGTATGGGGGAGAGGCCAAATACATGAAGTGCGTCAGACTCTGGGGGAGAGAGGTTTAGTATGCACAGCGGGTCTCTGTTTCCCCTCGTCGTCTGGAATCGCCCCACCTCCTCCCCTTCCTCCTCCTCCTCCTCCTCCTCCTCCACCTCCTTCTGCTCCTCCTCCTCTGTTTACAAGGAAGATGAAGGAGGATGAAGTCCAGGTATGATAATTGTGTTATCCAGAAACATTGAGATGATTGAGAGACTGTGCCGTAATGGGGCCCGACTGGATTACGTGACTCTAAGGTTAGCCTAAACATTTGGAGACTGGACTCTATTAGACTGCTTTTTCTTTTTTTGCGACGTGAAACCAATCCTGTTTGTCCTGATTCATTGGTGATTTTGCAGAGCAAACAGTGATGCTTCATGTTGCAACAACACAGTAACGCACAGGGCAGCAAGAAAGTTAAGGACTTGATTAAAGTAAGTAAGGATAAAGTGAGATTGGATATTTACGATAGAATGATCCTGTTCTGTTACATTTCTTTTATACATATAATGGATGAACGGTAATTGCTTGGTTTGAAGTCAAGCATGCAATACATTCATCTGAAATGTTAAGTTTCCCAAGCCTGGCCAACTTTATTACACTTTAATTGAATTGAGAAGGGGACATCCTTTAATCTCTATAATCTTAACTCAAAGGGGACCGGCAACAAAAGAGTCGATGCGGTACATCGTAAATTTCGGATCCGCAGAAAGGATTATTCAATCTTGGGGAGGGGAAGGAAGGGGAAGGGGGGGGGGGGGGGGGGGTGGCAGCTTCTAACAGAGGCTTCGGTCCACGGCCTGATGGATGACGTACTGTGAGAGACGCCAGCGCGGTTCTTCAGCGGAGAACGCATTAAACACGCCGGCTGGTTTCAGAGGTCCTTGGCAGCAGAAGCAGCAGCAACGACACCTGAAGCAGTGAATCACCCCCCCCCGCCCCCGCCCCTCCGTTCGTCCGTCTGGTTCAGCGGGTTCAACACTTAAGGGGGGATCAGGAAGGAAGTGTGTGACCTGGCGGGCTAGGAGGTGTTTAATGTGTGTTAAGGGCGAGAAATGGAAGCATGCGTTTTTGTCATGGTGGGTGATTTTGGTTAGCGCTGCAATCAGTCACTTCTGCTCGCCCCAATTTGTGTTGATTAATTGGTGTTTAGAAGGAGTCTCATGGAACCTTTGCATCATTTGCTTCCCGTATCTTTATTGTCATAACTTCTATGAAATATGGTTGCAACAATGTCTCCACCAGACAAAGTGGAAGGCCTGTTTATCGTAGAAGATTGTAGACATGACGTTGGTGCCCCATTTCGCCATGCAGGAGGTTTCCTCACCTGGCCCCAGAGTCCAATCGGTCTGACTCAGGCCAGGTGAGGCTGCTTAAACCAGCCATCAGCCACACACATACACTCTCCACAAACTCCTCTTGGGATGGAATGTCAAGGACAATTCTGATCATTGTTCGGAATAATAACAGTTTTATATTCTCCACATTTGGCCCTCTTCAGATTTCCCCTTGATAACTTAAAAAAAATTATACATTTCAGATTTGATTCAGCATAGTCCGGTTAGCAATGAATCAATTGAACAAAACAATTGCATGATACAATTGCCAAATCAAACCGAGAAAGAGAACCAAAACCTCAACCAAAGAAACTGTTCTCATGTCCCCAGCGGTGTTGAGGAACACACAGCATGTGGCACATGGTTCAATCTGCCGTGTCGAATCAGAATTCACCAGAGAGAGCCCCAGCAGCCGCGTCCGTATCTCGTCCCTCCCAGTCATGCATATGGAGGGATGAAGGGGCTTCATCGGCTCCACTCCATCACAGCCCAGAAGATACGCGGACTCCCAGTGTCGAAGGGCCCCGGGAACCAACCTCCGTGACTCTCTTCATGGTACACTCTCCGCGCCGCAAAGACAGCCGTACCCAGCCGCTGTAGACGCGGCAGCGATGCGTACACGCTGGGAGGTTTGAGGTTTCTATTCAGCGGGTCGCAATGTGGGGGCGTGGCCCCGCAACGCACCCTTCTTTCCTCGATAAGAAAAGAGGAGAAGAATCTCGTTAGAGTATATTCAGTTGCTCCCTGCGCCTTCCTGTGACTTTTATTCATAACAAGAATCCCTTCCCCTCGATCTTGGTCAGCGATGTCCTCGCATCACTGAGGGTAAACCGGGGTTGGAGAAGGGAAGAGGGTGCTCAGAGCTTCTCAACAACTCTTTAAGAATCGATTTTATGCAAATGAGTGTTTTTCTTTGATCCACGTTCACCCCTCAAGAGAACCACACTATACTGAATTACTCCTGGATGAGTGTGTGTGGAACATCCTCTTCCAGCTCTCAGCTGGCCGGAGGCTTTGAAGTAGGTTTCACTCTACACTCAACAGGAAGAGGAACTGCCAAGTAAAGGCCAAGCTTTATTTAAAACAGGCCACCGATAATGCTAACAATCTGCCAACAATTACGCCTAAATAATTTCATCTTAGAGACCTCAGATGATTGAGTCATCTGTTCTTCCTTCGAATCACCTGTTTGTATCTCAAAGGAAGAATAGTAATTTCAGACACATTGCCTAAAGTTAAGAACTTAAAAAGAAATCTATTCATTTATTCACTAATCCATCCCCAAAAGGCTTAAAATATACACAGAGAAAATCCAATGTTATACATTCCTGAATATAACACTTATATTTTGCGAAGCACAATATTATGATGAGGCAGAAAAGCGATTCATCCCTGTACTTTATATTCTATCAGAGTGATATTCATTAAACCTTTGAGATATTCACGTTTCATGTTCAGTCGTGCCAAAAAAATAATCAATTGTCTTATTTTACTCCTCCATATTTTTTTCTCCATCTAAATTCCAGCAAAGAAACTTCACTCTAAAGCCGCTATGCACCCGTGGGCGTGTGGGTAACTACTAGAATTGGTTCAAACACTAAGCTCAGAGAGAGAGAGAGAGAGAGAGAGAGAGAGAGAGAGAGAGAGAGAGAGAGAGAGAGAGAGAGAGAGAGAGAGAGAGGGGGTGAGAGTGAGAGAGACAGAAGGGGTGGGAGAGAGAGAGAGAGAGGGGGGTGAGAGAGAGAGAGACAGAAAGGGGTGGGAGAGAGAGAGAGAGAGAGAGAGAGAGAGAGAGAGAGAGAGAGAGAGAGAGAGAGAGAGAGAGAGAGAGAGAGAGAGAGAGACAGAAGGGGTGGGAGAGAGAGAGAGAGAGAGAGCTAGTGAGAGTGTGACAGAGAGTTTGACAGAGAAAGAGACAGAGAGAGCGTGTGTGAGAGAGAGAAACAGACATGAGAGAGATATGCAGAGAGAGTGGGAGAAAGAGAGAAAAAAATGAGAAAATAGAAAACGACACAAAAATATCATTAGAAGCAGCATTCAAATCTTTTGACAAACCACGATCAGCGTTGTTGTTCTTTTACTGTAATGAGGTAGGGTCTGGGGATTGCGAGAAAAGCAATTTCTCAACCAGACTTCTTTCCTTTTTGAAGTTGCAAGACATTTTTTTTCGCACCACTTAAAAAAGTGCAGGAGTCAAACAAGCCCAGAGTCCCAGTGATGCCTTGATGTCTCGTTCTCTTCAGACTAAAAGACTGTTGATTGGCCTGAAGACTGTATGAGAAATATTGCACAACAGGGCTGTTGGATCCCTGTTCACTGCTCTCCGTGTAGAAGGCTGAGCAACACCGCCATAGCGTCTTACCGCCATGTTGTCTGCACACTAAGACAGAAACGGCCCAGTGAAGACATGAGTGTCAGAAACATGCGTCATGTCCAGTGGGCTGAAGACACAGGGGAGGGAGAGATATTGGGAGAGAGAGATGTCAGAGAGAAAGGGTAGGAAGGGAGAGAGAGAGAGAGAGAGAGAGAGAGAGAGAGAGAGAGAGAGAGAGAGAGAGAGAGAGAGAGAGAGAGAGAGAGAGAGAGAGAGAGAGAGAGAGAGAGAGCTTGGAGGGTGGGGCAGGGGAGAGAGTGGGAGGAAGGATTTTTTAGGAGGGGAAAGAGAGACATGTGGTGGGAGAGGGGAGAGGAAGAGGGGGGAAGAAAGAGATTGTGGGAAGAAGAAAGAGAAGGGGGGGAGACAGGCGGCCGAGAGGGGGAAAGAGAGAGAGCACATGCGGAGAGAGAGTGTCTTCCTGCCACATGTAGAACAACAAGGCTAGAGAGATGGTCTCCATCTGAGAGCTGTCACTGTGGGGCTTTGAGCTCCTGCAGTTGTCCCCAACAGTGTGTGAAGTGTTTGACACCCGAGAGAGAGAGAGAAAGAGAGAGACAGAGAGACAGAGACAGAGACTGGGAGAGTGAGAGAGTCTCTATCTATAATACAGATTCTCTCTGACTGAGCCAGCCGTCGTGAATGCCATCCATCATTAATATCGCGGATCATAAGGCTGGTGGGGGACAAGCTGTCACTTTTTTACACACACAGCAGGGCTACGCTGACAAGATGGAATGGTGTTCTTCCCAATTACTCCATGCTGTGTACAATATGTAGAAGCATGGACGTCGTACGGACCGAAGTGCATCTTGTATAAAGGTTGATTGCACTGCAAACAACCCAACCCTAAACTAATGATTTGAATCCTAAGTTTTTATTTGAACAGCTAAAATGTTTCATGTTACTCAACTTACGTAGGCGAAAAATAATTTTGCCTTGCTTTTAGAATTTTAATTTAAAAATGAATTAACAAGTGGTGTGACCGGAGATCGCAGACCGCAGGTTGTTATTGTGACACAACAAAGAAATTAAGAAATTAAAGATGTTTTGTCAATATTCTATTCAAATTCTAACATAACTGCATGTATGCTAATTCCGTCAAACATACAAGTAGACAAGAGAAGTGTAGACGGATTTACCGTGTCTTTGCGCAGTATGATTTGAAGAAATATTTCAGACTTTCTGACAGAATTTCAGATTGGAGATATTCTGCCTACGTCAGACTTCGTAACAAGAAATTTCAGTTTGAAAACAGCAAAACGCCCAGAGTTGAGGAGATAGACAGAAATCCCTTCATCTTCTTTGAGCTTCGGGCGGAATACCCAGAATGCTTTTTGTGCTGGTTGATGTTTGCTTACCAGACCTGGTCCAGAGGGAGTCTATGTCGGTGGATCCTGGCTTGTGAAGCAGGGAGCTGTGGTGGCATGTGTCAGAGCCATGATGTCTGGTAGGAAGAAATATAACTTTACTCTCAGTTAGTTTTTTCATTGACCTGAATGAAGAACACAGCCATCTCGAAGAAAACAGGCATCTGGCAAAGCTAGCCATGTTTGCAATATCCCTTGTAGCAACGAATCTCTCTCTCTCTCTCTCTCTCTCTCTCTCTCTCTCTCTCTCTCTCTCTCTCTCTCTCTCTCTCTCTCTCTCTCTCTCTCTCTCTCTCTCTCTCTCTCTCTCTCTCTCTCTCTCTCTCTCTCTCTCTCTCTCTCTCTCTCTCTCTCTCTCTCTCTCTCTCTCTCTCTCTCTCTCTCTCTCTGGGTTTTACATTCATTGCACCACACCCCTTTCCCAATACCTGAGGAAAGGATTTGAGCCTTTCAAGCCACACAGTGCGGCCTGAGTTCTCCTCCCCCTCCCTGCACCGAGTTATGAATATGAATATGACAACGACCACTTTGCACAATTCAACTGGAAAATGGATTTACGGACCGCACGTCCATCTTCATTACACCCAACACTTAGAAACAACCAGGGTGCAACGAACCGTCCTAAATGGATCTGGTGTTTGGGATCCTGGAAAGGAATGACTGGGAATAGTCTGGATGAGGAGGAAGCCTGGCAAACCCAGAATTCCTCCTCCCCCCCCCCCCCACACACACACACACACACACAGGTGTCTCCTCCGCTGTGTCTGGGACTGTCCCTAATGCACCCTGACACCTCCCAGCTGTTGCTCTCTCTATCTCACAGCCGGCCCTTTGAAACAGAATTCATTTGGATTGGCTGTCACATTAGCTCCTATGATTAGACCTAGCAAGCGCTCAAATACCTCTTCTCCTGCATACCTTTGTAGCGTTCTCTATCGTGCCGTCACCTGGAGCCACGCTGCATTAGCATGTTAGCTCCTCAGGTGCTCTTCCAAACGCGACACCAAGTCATGCTACTTATTGACGAACGTCTTCTCAAAACTGCTATTAAAATGCCACACACAATTTCTCTGTTTTTTGCCCCACAAAGGCACGCCAACACTTAGTTGGGATATATTAACATAACGCATCCACATTAGATTAGGAGCCGCAACATTAGCATACTCACAATGTTACCACTCATAGCGTTTGGCGCGGACAAGCATTTCCACTAATGTATCTTTGATTACTTGGAAACAACAGCAACCAAAAACTATTTACGGGTCAATTCACATGCAGCATCTCTTGAATTTGCAGACCTATAATTGTCAGTGTTGGCTCATTCACTGGAGAAATTACTTGGTGAATAAACCTGGCTTTTCACGCTCTGACTCCAATTACGGATCACAATAATTGTTTGTTGTTTTCCTCTCTTCCCCAAGAGCCTGACAACGGTTTCATGAAGCGCAAGACGCGTGAACAAACACTGAAACATATTTAGTAAATACCAGATAATGAATTTGTGTTTCGGTTTGGCTCCCCTCGTATCCGAGCAAAATTATCAGCAGAAAAGCCATCTGCATGTCTTTGAGCGACTGGTTTCAGTTCCATTGTTGAAACGTCGTACTCCTATCCCCATAGGCGGGCCGTACCCCGGGCGCCATAGAAGGCCTATTGGGGCCCCCAAAATGCACTCTCTATATTTTTTCCTCGCATTTATTGTTTTTATAAAAATTATTAAAACATATAGAAATACAAATTATGTAAAATTCAAAAAAGTAAATAGCGGTAAGAGAGAGAGAAGAGACAAATTGAGTGAGAAATGAAGCGAACGTACCAAAGCTGGTCGAAGAAAAATAACAAGAAATACCAAAGGCAGGAGGTTATTTCAAAGCTGCCAAAGCTATCAAGCTTTTCTACAGGCACTGCAGTGCGGTGGCAGCGGGACTGTTGGCGGAACAAGAGCAGCCGGAGAGAGAGAGAGAGAGAGAGAGAGAGAGAGAGAGAGAGAGAGAGAGAGAGAGAGAGAGAGAGAGAGAGATGATGATGTTGATGCAAAATAGACCACAATGCCCTGTCCAACCCCCTGCTGTGACCTACTGGATACCTAAGATAAATAATGACATCTTAGGTTAACAGTCAGTGTAATATGTGTCACGTTAACCAATCTTTTTGTTTTGTATGCTATTCTCCCTTTGCAGGTGACACAAATAGACCACAATGCCCTGTCCAACCCCCTTCTGTGACCTACTGGAAACTAAATAAATAACGAACAGTTGCATGAAAGAAGGATAGTGACTTTTTTTCTCATCCCTTGCATGGAGTATCTCATTATGCCATATTAGGTACATTAGACCGGTAGTTGCAGGGGCCCCCAAATAACTGTTCACCTGGAGCCCCCAAAGGCCCAAGTTCGCCACTGCCCCCTCTCCCATGAAGCTTTTGGTGACCCTTATCACCCATCACCCGTTGTCCGAGCCAGAGAAGCGTTTAGGACCCTCTGAGCTGGGGGGTGTAGCCTGAGGGCTTTGTTACGGTTCCGCGTCGGCGCAACACAATGACCACGCGGTCGCTTCGACGCAGTCGTGATGAACCTGTTTTGGTTCTGTTTCGGGTTTACTTTAGTCGACCAATCACAGCGCTATCTGCTGCGTCGGTTTGACGCAATGTTATACTTTTTGGGAGGCCTACGTCAGGCCCTTGCGCATAATGGGTCTGTAAACCCCCTTGCATTGCGTCAACATGGAACCATAACTAAGCCTTTAGGAAGGAGCTCTGGCCAACCGGGGTGATCTCCACAGGCACGGAGGGGGAACCACGCAATGAGCCTTAGTGCTCTTAACACACTTCTGCCCTCATATCTCCCTATCGCTTCTCCTTCATCTGTGTGTGAGTGTGGCTCTTTCATCCCATATTTTTACCCCTATTCCCTTTTTTTCCGAATCGATGATTGAAACGATGATGAAATCAACGGCAATCCCAATACTTTCTTTAGAAACTGTGTGTGTGCATGTGTATGTGTGTGTGTGTGTGTGTGTGTGTGTGTGTGTGTGTGTGTGTGTGTGTGTGTGTGTGTGTGTGTGTGTGTGTGTGTGTGTGTGTGCGTGTGTGCGTGGGTATGTGTCTGGGCGGAGGGGGGGGAGGTGCATTCAGAGGAGTCACTTATTACTCATCCCTGTGAAGTGTCCTATTTTGTTTATGAGGAGTTTACTCAAATTTTTGTGAATAATCATGAATTCTAATTAATCTTCCAAAGCCTAATTACAGAAAAAAATAATTTACTGAAGGCAGAGACATCCTCGGCGGGCAGATTCGCAGTCACACTCTGAGGAACGCACACACCGATCCGACAAAATCATCATCAAACTTTTCTATTCTGTGTGAATAAAGTTTCTCACTGAGGCGCCCAAGTTACGCCTGCTCAGAAGTTAATGAATATTTGATGAACCTACTCCCAGTTATTTTCCGTTTCATTAAGCAGCTTGACTGCTATATTATTGAGAAACGTAAGTGTCGGTGTGCTATTAAAGAAATGTCCAGTAGTACATGGCCAGAGGGTCAGTAATAAGGGGTTTAAGGCCGAGAGGATAGAAGTAGTGTAAACCATGGAGGAGGGTTACGTCTCTTTGTTAATAAAACATCCCAGAAAACCACAGTGAAAATGTGAAAAATGCTAACAAATGTATTGTTGTTGTTTGTGTAATGGATTGTATTATTATCACCATTGTGTTCTGTACAGCTTTTAAACCCCCTTTACGCCAGCAGGCGGTGGTGGGTTCACCAGGTTTACACAGCCCCTCCGGACCGGCGTTCATGGAGGGCTGGGAAGTGACCAACGCCGAGCCACCGCCTCACCAGACGGCGCCCGCCGCCCCACACTGCTCCTCTCCTGCTGCAGCCCGCCAGGCCCTGAGAGGCAGATCCAAGTCTGGGCTCTGCCTGAACCTCGGCCAACCGTTGGCCAGCAACAACAACAATAACAACCGCCGGGACTTCAGCCGAGCGCGGCCAAAAGCCATTAAATGATGAATGCGTACGGAGCAAATGCCAACAAAGTGTGAAGTGTTGCATCATTGCTTTCAAAGAAGTCCTCCAAAATGTTTACGGTGATTGTGGGTCGGAGTGACATCAGATCTGCAGCCAGCTACCCTGATGTCTTAAATACTTACCACACACAGACAGACACACGCACACTCACTAATGCATACTGTATACTCTCACGCACTTACATGCACTGATATGCAAACACACACACACACGCATCCATGGACAAGCATGCACTGACATGCACACACTGACACACACAGAAAAACATGCAAATACACATACACATATGCTCCCTCACAAACACACAGACACACACATCTACACATACACCCATACACACATTGTTGCTTCTATTACCCAGCATGAGTTTAAAGATACTATTCTCAATCATTTGAGTGTATAAGTGTATCTAAGAGCGTGCGTATAGAATATAAGTTATTTCACGTCAGTAATGCAATTTTAAATGTATTATTTTTTAATAATTAAATCAAATATTTACAAAAACTTTCAAATATAAGTTGTACGTTGTATAAGATACTGTCATTAGCCCTTTGTAGATAAAATGAATTATGGATGAAGAGAATGAATATGCAGCATGTTGGAGTGTACAAATGATTCAGCATCCATGTTGTGTAACGATCCCAATCCCACTCACTTCCTATTGTTTCCTCTCTGTCGTTAGTGTAATGGTTGCATCCGACTTAATTAGGCTCCGGTCGCATTGCCTTTTTTGCTAACTGACTGAAATGACCCGGAAGTATCTGAGTGGCAGCCATGATAAGAGCGGTTTCAATTCCCTAAATGCTTAGGAAAGGTGCTTCAATGCTTCCTTTCTTATCTCCTTTGGTGTAGGGAAGACTGGACCATCCTTTACGAAAGGAAAGGAGATAGTGCCGTCCCAGAATTCCTTGCGGGACGGGCGGCACTATCTCCTGTCCTTGGTATGTGCGTGAGCAACCATTCTAGACAACTACTTAGTTTCCCTTTCGTCACTGAAAAAAAATAAAAATGCTCTATCAACCTTGGTAATTTGGGGGGGAATTTTTCACCAGGTTGTCCACGTTTAAACAGCTGGCCTGAAACAACAAGATAAGAATGCTGGGGCAAAATACTGTAGCAGCGCATTTCGTAATCCATCTTCGGAATATTGTAGATTCATCGTGGCAAATTGCAGCCGCTGTCGCATAATGACGTACCCTAGCCTAGGGATGCACCGATCCGATATTTGTATCGGTATCGGTACCGATATTGAAGACATTTCTAGATCGGGAATCGGTGACAAATGGGCCGATCCATATTTAAAAAAAAAAATATTTTTTTTTTTTATTTTTTTTTTACGTTTATGTACATACTTGAATCCTATTCCTACTACCTTGTAGGGCTGTCAAAATTGCTCAAAAATGACATTCGAATGTTCGTTTGGAAAAAAATCACGAATTCGAACTATTCGAATATCTGGTTGCCTATTTTACGCAGTTGCCGTCAATATGTCAATAATGCGACAAAACCATGGTTCAAATTAGTGGGATATATATATATCATATAAACAGCCCAGTAACGTGGAGGCCTAATCATGAAAAGCCACAACTTTGTATCGCTTGCATTTCACCACCACACCTGCAAGCGCGCAAACTATAGTAATCTGAAGAAGACGCCCGCTTCTGAATGTTACAAAGTATGCTAGTGGTAACGTTCCTTGCTTTGCTTACCATTTATCGAGAAGGCCTATTAAAATCGATAAAGAAAAAAATGCATGTCGCCTACGTCTTTCACCATGCCAGCGAAAGGGCCAGCACTACGCACCGTTCGGATTCATGAAAAAAAAGCTGTCTCGGACTTTGCCGAGAACATTGCGTTATAGCAGCTTTCACCAGCCAGACTACTAGCTCCCTGAGCTCTACTACGGATGCTTATTGAATGGCATAGCCGAGCTGGAATACCTATATCCAAGTACGGAAACCCCGAGGGGATAAAATACATTCGCTCTTCACAATAGTAGTCTGTTACACTTGTACCGCGGGAGTGTTTTTTCACATTCGAATATTATGAGGGACATCGCGAACAGACAGAGGCTCATTCACAAAGCAGATAGAGGCGCTTGTACCGCGGGAGTGTTTTTTCACATTCGAATATTAATTTTCACGTTCGAATTCGCGTTTTTGGATACATTTCGAACGAATATTCGAACTTCGAATATTCGTTGACAGCCCTACTACCTTGCTGCTTTGATAATTGAATTTCCCACGAAAATGTTCTCACGGGATTGATAAAAGTGTATCTATCTATCTATTGGCTGATCTATTCAGTTTCTATGCTGTGCGCTGTGAGTGACGTCACAAACAAGCAACACGCCGTGCGGAGCCTACAGTGATTGCAAAATGGAGCGAGCAAAAGGATCTGCTATCTGGAGCTATTTCACTTTACCTAAGCCAGCAAGCTCCACGGCTACATGCAACATATGCAAAGTAAATGTCCCGAGGGGTGGTACTAAACCTTCTAGCTTTAATACCACAAACCTTATAAAGCACCTCCAAAAATTCAAGTCTCATGATCCCAGTCTTTTCCCCTCAATGAAACTTACAGTTTGTAGCCATAATTTCGCGCTGTTTTTCTATATCGGTATCGGATCGGTATCGGCCGATACTAAACCTCAGATATCGGTATCGGTATCGGAGGTGAAAAAAGCGGATCGGTGCATCCCTACCCTAGCCTAGGTGCGTTCGGATTCTCTTAGCACCCCGTTTGTCTCCTTCCGAGTCCATGAATGAATGAATTCTCCGTCACGCCTGTCTTTGAACCTCATGACGTTTACCATCTGGGTCACGGAAGAGAGGTTAGGAGAGGATACAGGACGTCATTGATTAGGATGATTCGACCGGCTTTGTCTGTCGTGTGAAGTAGAGCCGGTCCGGATCCCGGTCGGATTAGGGACACAATGCTCTCTGATTTCCCTTCTCCGGTCCTGCCGTGAGTCCTTCCTCCGTCTCCGCCTCTTGATTAGCGGTAGAGAGACACCTTTTATCAGCATGCGTCTCAAACCAAATGAATTCGTAACTGGATTTGCTCCATAGCCTGCAGGTTTTTTTCCTTTCTATTCAGTCGCCCCGACAATAGAATGATACCGTGCTGAGCCACTGTGGTCGGCCGCATCTAAAATAAAGGCCAGAACTAGCCAAGCTGTTAAATATGCATAAATAAAACGTGTTGGAAAAATGTCACGTTAATTGTTCACCCTCTGTTATTATTCAAACTCTGTGTCTACAACTGTTAACAAAGTACTGCAAAATTATTCATCCCATGTTTGACCCAGAAAATGGAAATGTGTGCGTCATCTGATTTAATTAATGGGAGTATCTGGTTCTGGCGGGACACTATATCAGCTGGCAGCTAGCGTGGTAGGCTACTTTCAAAGGCATGTACAGTACACTGATAGGCAGTGCATTTAAGACCTTCCATCCCATATGCGTCTCTGTGAAGTTAAGCTGAGCTGGATTTCTCCCGCCACCACCACCCCAGACTCCACCTGCTTTGGATCTGCTCTGTATTCAACCTACACAGTGGGTTGCGATATCTGATGTGCGGCATGGGGGTTTTTGTATAGCACTCTGTGTTGTAAAATATTTGTACACTGTATCTGACATCTCAATTTCACATCCTACAGCACGTAGCACCCTGAAAGAGTGGAACAATACCGCCAAAAAGCTAATGCGCATTGAAGCACAGTCCATGCATTTAGCATAGCTCAACGACATACAGTTAGCACGGGGGACTATTCAATCAATCTATGGCTGTATTTATATTCATATGGCTAGCTTTGTCTCGCTGGCCAAACTAAAATTATAGGCACAGACCCGAGGAGAGTGTCAATTTACAAAAGTTATTTACAACGTCACAAGCATAGCAATGGACCGTGGACCATCCACAGCTCCCCATTAAGAAGATTTATAGTCTCTCGCAGGCCAAGGTCACGGTCCCTTGAGTCACACACAACACTGTGACTGTCGTTTAAAACTCACACCTCGCTCTATTTGCAATTCATGAGATGCCCTGTCAATCACTCCTAAGAGACGAGAGCAGTCAGTCACTCGCCGAGACACAGGTGGTCATTGGGAGCCTGCTCAATAGAATTAATACAAAACCTCATTCCACTCAATATTAAACCTAACTACCTCAATATGAATAATATAAAACAATTCTACTCAATACAAACCATCTAAATCATGATAACCTCAGCATAAATATTACTAAACATCATGCTGCCGAATATGAATAATACAATACAGTATATTTAGGGCCGCTGGCTTCTATCATTTAACATCACATTTATTTTTGTAGAATTCATGTTATTGTGGTCTATTTCTGGGATCTCATTCAATATTGTTGTGTAAGTAGGCCCTCCACAAGGTAAGCCTGTGTATGCCTGAAAGTGTTTTATATTCCTTTTAAATGACAGCTGTGACAGCAAGTAGCAGCATCATGTATGCCCATCTGTTTTTGCATGAATACACTTATGGAAGAGTATTGAATAACTTATGCTGCATTGTATAAGTGTTTTTTTTTGCCTCGTAAAAAATACAAAAGATTACTGTGTTTGTTAATCTAAAGCTCAGGAGAATGGTTGGCCCGTTTTTGTCAGTAGCCTACTATAGACATAGCGGTTATATTACAAGACAAATACAAAGTGCTGTTGTCATAGGAGAAGCGAACAAAGAAAACCCATATAGTCAGACTCTGAAACACGACATGCATGCAGACTGCAGGACCTCTGCCTTCTGGGGAAATCATTTCATCATTGGCTTCTACTCAGGGCAACCCATTTGACCCATTGTAAAAGTTCACGTCTCACTGAAGTGAAATTGTATCAAGGAGTTTGGGGTGTCTTTACTCGCTCATCATTTCTGTGATGTGGACAGCACATGTGTGGGGATTGGGGTGGGGGAGCTGGGCAGGGTGATTAATGTCTGACTAAACTCATCATTCTGCCATTTATAAAAGTCGAGGTTTTCCTTGATTAAATTTCAATGACGAATATAGTTCTTAATGACCTCGATTAGGAATTTAACACTGTGAGGTAATTATACTTAAAAGCGGTCCGTGGGGACATGCTTATCACATCTCTCACATGTACTCCCAAGTTGGTAAAACACCCACACACACAACCACACACACACAAACACACACACGCACACACACACACACACACGCACGCTCACACACACACACACGCACGTAAATGTGTTGCGCATGCACACACTCACACACTAATCCCAACTTCATTTTTTGCTCAAAACTGGACATCGAGTCGTTTTTCTTGCTGCTGAACTGACGCTCAGTCGAGACCGAGGGAGGACGGGGACAGGGGACGGGGGACGGGGGACGGAGAGAGAGACAGACAGAAACTGAGAGAGAGAGAGACACTGAAGAGCCAGAGAGGCGGCCCCTCTCTCCAGTTGCCGAGCAGCTTCCAGAGTGTTTAAGTGGTTTGTGTTCCCATTTCATGGATTAGTGGAGTGAGTCTTCCAGAATGAGGGGTCAGAGCATCTTCAACTGTAATGACGTTTTCATAATTCATCCATCTTCAGAGGCTAGTGACACGGATACGTTAGGCTCATTAAAAAATATAAACATCAAAACAAGTAAGTTATTAAAATGTGGATGCTTTATGGTTTAATCAAATTCAGTCATCGCATGAGAGTCCACTCCGCATAAGTGATTTACTGAGATGCATCACCAATTACCCTGGGTACAGTCTCGTGAGCATCAAAGCACAGTGCTGTCCACCTCTCTTCGTGTTGTTGTGTAAAGTAGACAGTAGAGGGAGCTCTGGTTCCTCGTATTGGAGTTTGGCGCAAACACGCACACCTGGATTTCTTGGACTATACAGGACCTCAGTGCAACCAAGCTCTCCATCAGTCCGTCAAAAGTTGTCAAACTAGGCTTAAATGTCAAAATAAAGCTGGATGAATATTGAATCCTCAAACGCTAGTCAGAAAGCACATGATAATGCATTAAAAGACATTAAAGACTCACAACTTTGTCAGAACGTTGACACTAGGGCCTGCATGGAGAACCAAACCCAAACGCCCCGTGTAGATCAGTTTGTACGTTGACGCCCTCTAAAGGTTATACACGTGGTATTGCATGCATAACCTCTGATTGGCTGATAAGGTTATCGTGTAAACAGACGCTGCATAGGCCTTTGGATTGAACCAACATTTGGCCAAGACCGGCCTGTATACAAATTTAAACAACGGAGCTGTGGTTTCTCTGTGCAAAAGCTCCATAATATTTATATCTCTCCAGCAACTTCAATATGTCGATTATGGAGTACAAAAACATAAAAATATTTCACTGAAATCGGTGGAGCAATGTTAACGTTATAGTTATTTTAACCCCTCAAAAAACCACGGCTCCCATGTTTCCGTGTATTTGTTTACAGCCCAGTAATGGCCTCTCCAATATGGCGGCGCTAGTAACCTACCGCTGCTACGGGTCGGCGCAGTTAATGTTCATAAGCTCATCCGGTCACCTGCTGATGAAGAGCGGGTACAACACACCCGACCTCTGACTAATGTGTCTCACCTTTAGCTCTCTCGATAACACATGGACACCTTTTGGAGAGGGAGAGAGACTTTTTAACACCTACCTCATAGCTATTAGCCTAATTAGTGCCGTTCCATTCCATGGATTGATTAAGGTGATAAGGAGGGAACGGGGATCTCGGGTCAGCAGCAGCGAGTCTGTGTGTCCGGCGTATAAACTCTGCAATTTATTTTCCTGACAGCATTTTTTTTCCCATAAGCGTGTTTTTCTCTTCTTTCTCTGTCTACGTTACGCTCTTATCTGATGGTGTGATTTAGGTGAGTGTAAAGTGGGCCGAGCCGTCGTGTCAGGGACGAGGGCTCGCTCGGCTTATCTCTGGTTCCAGGGTCTGCAGTCCTTCTCGCTTAAAAAAGGTTGCATCATGGTGTCAGCGTTAGGTCAAGCCACGGGGGGGGGGGAGGTGGGGGAACGGCTGGGGGGGGGGGGGGGGGGGGGAGAACGAGACGAAAACCCGAAGAAGACGAACGGCTCCTCTGGCATCCAAGAGTACATGGAGACATTCCTGCAGATAGACACGTCCTCACTCACTAGAAACTGGATTGGGCCGGGGCCGGGTCAAGAGAGGAGCCAGAGAGAGAGACACAGAGACGGAGAAGAGAGAGAGAGTATTCCTGGTTTCAGAGAGGGAGACTCTTCTGGCCAAATCTGGGCAGGATGGGAGAAAAGATGGTGATTTGGAGTGCGGCCCGCGGAGCAGAAGCAGACTGAATCGTGTTTATGTTGGGGATGCGATGCAGGCATATCTGGAGGGGATGCAGGATGTGTATTGATTCGTGTAAACACTTTTTGCTCTTAAGCCTTTCCCAATATAAATATTTTCTGACTAATAGTCTTAAGTCACACCTTATTTTTCTTTGTACATATAAGAAACCGTTTAGATGAAGTTATGGAGATGAAATATATATATATAATTTATCCATCAATCTGTATATAAACTTTCCTATCATTGATTCATGTCACCTTTCTTATAATGTAATAATTATTATAAATAATATCATTTTCTATTTATTTCTAACCATCGAGACCTGATTCATCTTGTAGCCATACTGGTTATTTTTGGTTTTTGGGGAAACCTTCATTAATCTTTGAAAACCATTAGAGCTGATACATTATTTTGTGTTCTGCATTCCATTTTCCCGGCTATTCGCATTTAAAATGCATTTGATTGAGTCGTCATGGTTTCCCCAAAGATTCTTGAGGTTTCCTCAGCCATCCAACCAAAATGGCCGACATACATGCCGTTACATAATGGACAGCTCCCCTGGTGTCTCTCAGACGCTGTTAGCACGAGACGTTGTGTTGGCTGCGCACGGTCTGCGTGGTGGTGGACTGTCGTCATCGCTCACGCAAACAAACACACGACCAGCCCCTGATTCTACTGACGTTCCCTGACCCTGAAGATGAAGATGCCTGCCGGGGTTTTTATCACTAGAACGAGCTAGCGCCAAACAAGCTAAATGGCGCCATTGGATGCTTCCTGCTACTGCAGACCCAGCAAAAGGACTGTTCATCTGTATGAGCTGACGTAGTTCTCCCTCCTTTATCACCGTTTTCTTTTCAACCAACGGCGATTGGGTCCATGCATGCTATTTATTATATTGACCCATTTTGGTAACCCTTCCTATTACAGTCCTCTAATTACTAGGTATTTACCCGGTAAATATATGGTAAATCATAGTATATTATTGGATAATTACCCTTGGTAATAAGAAGGTAAATAGAGAGGAACTACAGCTGAAGTACTAAGAAGAAAAAAACCTTTATTCTCACATTTTCATACTAACATTTATACTTCTTTGAAAGTAACTGAACCCATTACAGGCTTTTCAAAACTTTTTTCCGAGAACTAGATCAGAACAAAAACATAACGTTGAAACACAGAGGTCGTGAACGCATTATGTCATTGTGATGTTGAGGACTAAATACCCTGGCACCAGACCAGGTGTGACCTGACTTCTGGTGCTTTGTGGTTCACCGTCTGCCGGTGGAACGGTGCAGAATGTCCTTCTCCAAATGCTGTTTTTTGTCCTCTTGGCTCACGGTCACAAACAACACCAAACAACATTCAGTGAGGCAACCGCAACGCGTGCGTGACACGCTGTGTTGATGATATAAATTTGGACATTTAGCCAAACGGTCGTCTCACTAATGTTTGTGTATATGGGTGTGTGTGTGTATGTGTTTGTGTAGGTGTGTGTGTGTGTGTGTGTGTGTGTGTGTGTGTGTGTGTGTGTGTGTGTGTGTGTGTGTGTGTGTGTGTGTGTGTGTCTATGTGTGTGTGTGTGTGTGGTGTGTGTATGTGTAGGTGTGTGTATGCGTGCACGAGTATGTGTGCGTGTGCGAGTGTGTGTGCGTGTCAGTGTGTATACAAGAGCTGCCAGAGGAGCAGATAAACATTTGAAATATTAATTATCTGATAGCTATCTGCAAGCTGAAGCAAAAACAATCTCGGGCTAAACGAGTAGAAGAACGCTTAACAGGCAACAAGAGCGTCTTTAGAGAAAGCAGGAATGCCTGAAGAATCTCCAACGGGACTCTGAAATGAAACTGTTGAATGTGTGCAGTTAAATAAATGTATTCTATTATACGTTTGAATATTATCACGCAATGAATTACTGCTACTCTTTGAATCGGCTCCTTTTAGACTCCTATTTTATGACTATCATCAACCAAACAGTGATAAAGGGCTCCCGTAAATTAGATAAGGATTTGAAAAAAATAATAGCTCATGCAACATAATATAACAGGAAGTGAGTTTATTGCAGGAAACATAGCCGCTATTATACTTATTCCCTATTTGCTTGATCTATTCCGAATGTAATATTATGAATGAGGCCTGCTGATTTCTTACCCTTGCAAATATCTGACCGACGGTCATCGCGACAGATGCAATGTGACGTTTATTGTTTGAAACGTAATTACATGTGATGGTAATTTCAAGCTGTCTCATTAAGATCTAAATATTGAGATGCAAAACGTATGACAATCCAATTCTCCCCTTTCCATCAGCTCGTTGCCCGCCGCACACACGTCTTTCGCTTTCGCTTCCACTTCACTGGGTTTCTAAAATAAGATCCTGGAATGCTTGTATTTTTCCGAGGCAGATTGCGGAGTCTGGTATCTATCATCGGCTACTCAACATCCCTTGTCCGTGCACTCCCGAGCCATCTGGGGATGAAGGCGGTGAGAACATGCACATTCAACAGGATCACAGTCTGGTGACCCCGAGGTAGACCACCAACATGACAAGGTATTCTTAAGGGTCTGGAAAGAGACACGTTTTCCATAAGATGACGTGAGCCATCTCAGATTCTCTTGTCTGTGTTTACACTGCAGTCGTTCTATTCTGGTTAAAGCAGTCACAAATGGATGACACATCTCTGATATCTGGGGTTGACAGAATCCTCCTCCGTTTTTCTTCACGTTGAATACAAGCTAATCGTTCCCAGTCAACCGTTGGACTACACGTTGGGCTATAAATATCCCCTCCATCACCACGGCCAGCTGTAGAATGCATGCAAACCAAAGCAAGATCCTTAGGAAAGAGGGAAGATCAATGAAACGAATGAGTAATGTTTCATTTTGTGGTGATAAGGAGAGAAGGGAGCAGATAAGGTGAGAAGGGAACATCGTTCACCCACTGAGGGACATCGGGCCCCTGAGGGCCGGTTGAAAGGGAATTATCGGGGGGTTGACTGTGTGTCACAGCCTCATCAGCCGGTCCAATGTCCTCCTAAACGCCATCGCCCCAGGACCTTCGCGGGCACCTGCTGGTCGGCTAGAAGCATTTCCTTCATATGTTGTTTGGAAAAGTGAGGGGAGATTATTATCCTACATGCAAGCACACACACATACACATAGCATGAGCGCACATGCACACACACGCACACACCAAAATACACACACACACAAACATACGCTCGCACACACACACACACACACGTTTTAATCCTTTATTTGAATCCAACAATCACATTACAAGTGAAAGGATTTATATATTTTCAGACATGTGATAGGGCTTTGTTCAAGGGTGCATAAAACATCTCCTGCGCACGCACGCACGCACGCACGCGCGCACACGCACACGCACACGCACACGCACACACTATAGATATACATCCAACGAATAACTTGTTGTGGACACCAGAAGTATGGCAATGTTTATTTTAAGACATTAGATCAAATAAACGAATAATAAAGGAGGGACTACGTCAGCTCATACAGATGAATAGCTGGTTCCTGATTGGTTTGCTGCTTGCCTCTTTATTTGCGATGTCATGGCTGCCAGGAAGTGAGTTCTCATCACTACGCAGGTTGAGGACTTCTTCATTAGCTTAGCCTTTTAGCTCATCTGTTGACTCATAGCTTCTCAGCTCATCCCTGAAGCAAACAGACCAAAGAGTCTCCAGATAGCTTAGAACATTAGCGCGCGCGCGTGTGTGTGTGTGTGTGTGTGTGTGTGTGTGTGTGTGTGTGTGTGTGTGTGTGTGTGTGTGTGTGTGTGTGTGTGTGTGTGTGTGTGTGTGTGTGTGCTCACAAAGAAGGCTGTGTGCTTTGTTGTTGCTGCTCTATCACCTGAATTTCCCTCCAGGGATTTCTAAAGGTTTATTTGATCTAATCTTGTTGTGTGTGTGTGTGTGTGTGTGTGTGTGTGTGTGTGTGTGTGTGTGTGTGTGTGTGTGTGTGTGTGTGTGTGTGTGTGTGTGTGTGTGTGTGTGTGTGGGGGCGATGTTTTTGAAATTCCTCGAACTATATTGACATCATAATTCAGAATAAACGTAATGAGTTTATGGAAAAATTGGCTCTGCAGAGAGTCCTCTCAACAGGGCAACGAAGCGCTGTAGTGTGTCCCGAAAAGGGGGTAAACTATAGTGTCAGAGCCGAGAAACTTGATTCACCACTCCTAGCCCTATACCGGTCCTATACTAGCCCTATACCAGCCCTATACCGGTCCTATACTAGCCATATACCAGCCCTATACCGGTCCTATACTAGCCCTATGCTGGCCCTATACTAGCCCATACCGGCTCTATACTAGCCCTATGCTGGCCCATACCGGCTCTATACTAGCCCTATGCTGGCCCTATACTAGCCCTATGCTGGCCCTATACTAGCCCTATACTAGCCCATACCGGCTCTATACTAGCCCTATACTAGTCCTATACTAGCCCTATGCTGGTCCCAGACTAGCCCTATGCCGGCGCTATACTAGCCCTATGAGGCCCCTATGCCGGCCCTATACTAGCCCTATGACGGCCCCTGTCATCAACACACTGGTTGTTCTTGGATTTGGGAGGCAGGAGCCAAGGTGTGTTGACCCAGAGGAAATGGAGTGGAAAGGATGTTCCTCTCTCTCTCTCTCTCTCTCTCTCTCTCTCTCTCTCTCTCTCTCTCTCTCTCTCTCTCTCTCTCTCTCTCTCTCTCTCTCTCTCTCTCTCTCTCTCTCTCTCTCTCTCTCTCTCTCTCTCTCTCTCTCTCTCTCTCTCTCTCTCCCCCCCCCCCCCCCCCATCGACTGTTTGCTTTTCCGGACAAGAGCAGACGATTATCATCCCTCGCCCTCCTTGCCTTCCCTCCGTCTCTGCCGTCGCTTTGCCCTGTCAAGAATGTATGCACAGGACCCTAAAGATACGCATACGCACTAACCCATGTCTACTGTTCACCGCGACGCACAAATAAAAAAACACACACAGGTGCATCTGTCCAGGTAGTGTATAATGTACCTGATGAGCTGACCAGGGAGTGACGTCATGGAGACATTAGGCCCTGGAGCGGCCAGCGTAACATAACAATGTTCTACCACTGCTTTACCCAGACTGGCCGCGACTGATTTCACCTGAAAAGTGTCAGGGTTTAGATAGGGGTAGTGGCAGGATGAGAGGGAAATGGAGGATGAGGGGGAGGTGGAGGGGGAGGTGGAGGTGGAGGGGGAGAGGGAGGTGGAGGGGGAGAGGGAGGTGGAGGTGGAGGTGGAGGGTGAGTGGGAGTCGTACGTCGAGAGGGAGGGGAAGATGTTGGAGGAGAGTGAGATGGAGATGGAGGTTGAGCTGGTGGAGGAGGGCGAGAGGAAGGCGGGGGTTAGAGGGAGGTGGAGGGTGAGAGGTCCTGTGAGGGGGAGAGGGAGGTGGAGGGTTAGCGAGGGTGAGAGGTAAGGCGTAGGGGTTGTGTTTGGAGGGCGAACCCAGAACAGACAGCTGATACCTAAACAATTTACGCAGCCGTTGGCAATGCGTTTGGTTTTCCGCCGGGCGCCTGTCCGCAGAGCGCCGTCCGCTAAACAATTTGTAAACCCATTAACGGCGGATCGTAAACACGGCAGTAAGGAGGCGCTCAGGAGCCTCTCCTCGCCTCCTGGAGTGCCATGTTTACCTAGCGTGTGTCACACACCCCCCCCCCCCCCCCCGTGCCGTCACGGTCCATTGGATTCTAAATTCCACCCTGCATATGTTCAGGGCGTGATGAGGGGCTGACCTGTATGACCTTTCACTTGAAATTGAACTGGTGGATTGATAGCTTTACTGGTGTGCACTGAAGACTGGATGGTGTTATGTGCTGAATGCATGCAAGCACATAGACACACACACACACACACATACACGCAAGCAAGCAAACACACACACACACACACAAAAACACACACACAGTCACGTATGAACATTGAATTGATGGGATAATAATATTTACATGGAACGTTTTATTTGCAATGTAATGGCTGTTGAGTTAAGTGTGTCTGTTAGGTTATACCGATGTAACCAGTTTATAATGGATTATACCATCAGTGGAAGGTGGAGACCTATCTCTGAATGGCCTACGACATTACAATTTTAACGACAACATTAGGCGACTCAAAACGAATTAAGACAATTATCCTTTCTGCCTCATTAGCAGATTGCACCTTCAGTGATGTAGCTTCTCGGCACCACCATCAAGTCTCCAAACCAATAACTTCCCGACCACTAACGTAACCAATAGATAACCGCTTCAAAGCAATCAAAGCTTCTTGATAGGGAACGCAAAAGAAAAACAGCAAAAATCAAAACATTTCTTGTGCAACGATAACATAACACAATCTGCAAACAGGTGTAGTCTGCAGTACCTCATCACTTATAACGCTACATCAATTCTTGGAATTGCAGGGAATGCAGGGTGGGAGAAATTCCCTTTAACACAGGTGGCGGACCCCCCATCTCTAGCAGCAGAGGGGTCGGGGAGTGTGTGTGGGGGAATCCTAGATATTTTTCATCTTGGTATTCTTAAACGTGCTTCGGTGTTTACCCTCTCATGGTCATAACTTACACATTACCGGCTCCATGTTAGGTGGAGATAAACATGGCTACCGCTATGTACACAGCAGACCAGCACTACGGCCCTGTGAGCAGCTCGTCTGTCACACGGAGGGTCTGCGGTTTGATCCCCAAAGTGGTCTGTAAGTTTCAGGGTGAAAAAACACACTAAGTCAGGCAACTGAGCTGCTCCTGATTGTAGACTAGTCACCGTGGCATGCTGTTGATCAGCTCTACATAGAACGCACAGTATGCAACGTTTGCATGCAAAGCATGTAGACATTATCAACCCGATTATTATTTATTACCATTTTACTGTAGGACTGTAGGAGTATAACAACAGCAACAATCAAACCCGAAGTTTGATAATCCGGAGAAGAACATTGCTAATGTGTGTGTGTGTGTGTGTGTGTGTGTGTGTGTGTGTGTGTGTGTGTGTGTGTGTGTGTGTGTGTGTGTGTGTGTGTGTGTGTGTGTGTGTGTGTGTGTGTGTGTGCGTGCATGTTTGTGTGTGTGTTTGTGTGTGTGTACACCCGTCACTTATACACAGTACACAATTTGTCTAGTATAGATTAGAATCTCCTACTTCCCCTTTTTCAAACAATTCCTCTGCGAGATGTTTACCTCGTAAAAGAGAGATACATTGGCTGTGAACTCGGACAGAAAGCAGTGTTGGAAACCACTTGTTTGAGTATAGACTGCCATGAATTTAATCATTCTATTCCTAGGCGTGTGTATTGTGATACTAGCGATCAAGCAAGTCTGAGGAGCTCTTTTGTGTTGCGTGTTCTTTTTTGTTGTTGTTTTCTGGCTGCTTCCTAGAGTGCAAGACATGTGGGTCTGTCTATGCTCAAGCACACAGCTGTGCGTGTGCTTGCAGTATATGAAGTAAGGTATGTAAATCCCGAGCAGCAATGTATATACTAAACACGTGTAAAGACAACAGTTTATCCTGTTTAACATCTGGCCAAATCTAGAGGTATAAGCTTGTCAGAGGAGAATATTATTGCAGTATTGCTGTGGTTAATTGTTACCAAACGTGGAGGCCTGTGTGTGTGTGTGTGTGTGTGTGTGTGTGTGTGTGTGTGTGTGTGTGTGTGTGTGTGTGTGTGTGTGTGTGTGTGTGTGTGTGTGTGTGTGTGTGTGTGTGTGTGTGTGTGTGTGTGTTGTGGGTGCCTGCGCGTTTGTGCATCGATGTGAACTTGAAAGGTCAAATCTGCTCAGGAAACCGAATGCGGTAGCTGAAGTATGAGGACGACAATTGTGGTAATATTGAGTCATCATAGGTCATACCCTCTATGTTCAAAAGTATTGTAACTTTAATTCCACAAGGGGAACGATACAAATGCTATGTATGAATACACCTAATGACTGTGGACTTTCCCAGAGAGATAAAAATCCATCACAGCATCCTCTCAACTCAGAACCGGTCCTTGTCTCGGTTATCTTCCTTCTGCAAAAGGTACAACGAGTGCATCCGGGGTTCTGGGCACATTATTGACACCCAAAGTACATTGTACTAGATCTGCTTTTCGAACGACAGACAGAGGAGCCTTACAAATGCCCATGCCTCCTACTCTACCCTCTCCCCTTCTCCTCTTCCCTCCCCTCTTCCTCTCCTCCTCTTCATCTACCCTCCACCTGTCTTCCTCCTCCTTTTCCCTCTCTCCACCTCAACCGTAATGCCTACATTTCAATGGTCCTGAACATTAGAAGGTGTACATTAGGGCTGTGCAATTAATCGAATTTCGATCGCGATATCGATTTTGGGGTCAAACGATCTCCAAACTCGTATAATCGAGTTGAAACGATTAATTTGACATTTTCCGTTTTACAGTAGGCCTAGAGAGTTTATGAAAGTTTATGAAAGAGACGCGCATGCGAAAGCATTCAACGCGGCGAGAGGGAATACAATCTAACAGGCGTGCTGCATCAGGAAGTATGCCGTTGGCAGGAGGCGGGACATGCCAGTGAACCGCCAATCAGCAGCATCGACTGTTGACAGACATGTTGGAGTAGACCTACCGTGTGGAATATTAAAGTTTCAGTAACGTTACAGTTTGATGAACGATAACAAGCTCCTAAAGCAGACTTTAACTAAGAGTTCTTTAAGGCAGAACTGCCAAGTACATCTTGTATATGAATTTCTGTTTAACAACAATATGATTTTTATTAGCCATGTGTTTGTTATGGCTTTGTGACTTTTAACTTTGCTATGGAGAAATGCTGGGACCGTTGTTCTCTAGACATTAAATAGGGAATGTATTGTTTCACGTATGTGTAGATCCTATTTAGAAGCCTGACCTTACATAAAAAAGGCTGTGAAAGAGACTGGAGGCAAGCACTTCCCCTGCCTCAATGAGGGGGGAGTGTGAGAGCATGTTTCTATGTCATAATTGATTGTGTCAATAAATGCATGTTTCCAAACTCAAAAATAATCGTTTGAATAATCGTGATATCAATATTGACCAAAATAATCGTGATTATGATTTTTCCCATAATCGAGCAGCCCTAGTGTACATGTTTCACTCTATATAATGTAAATGGTTTCTAATTCCCATATTGTCGTTAGTCTTACTCTGTCTGTCTGTCTGTCTGTCTGTCTGTCTGTCTGTCTGTCTGTCTGTCTGTCTGTCTGTCTGTCTGTCTGTCTGTCTCTCTCTCTCTTATATGGTGAACTCTGAGCGGTGGTTGCATAGTCCCTCTGCCGCCTCAGGCTGCTAGGCTACAGCTGCCTATGATATAAACATATAGAGATATAAATAATACAGTTTGTTATCTCCTCTTTGTATGGAGCACCTTCGGGAGTTATTGCATGGCTAATGCACTGTGGCTCACCCTGATATGGCTCCTCTGCTTCTTCCCCACCCCTCATATGAGCTAATGGAAGCCACCGGAATGGACTGGAGTGAACTGGAATGGATTCGCTGTCGGTTCCGGGGCATGGGTTCATCTGTGCCCCGGTATCGGAGAGTAATGAAAGCAAAATTGCTCCTCACGAGGCGTCGCTTATGCTAACCGATTTACTTGGGAAACCAATAAACATAGCTCCTCATTTTGAAGCCCATCACTACATTATAACGACGGCACAACATTGTAGATTTCCACAGCTTCCCGGAGCCCTTTCTCTGCTCCGGAGTAATGATATCGCGGTACTCAATGTGACGCTTGATGCAATCATCTGTGAGGTAGGTTTTCAGAGGCGGCCACACTAATGATTTCTCGGGTTCCAATATTTATCTTGACAGGAGCAGCAACTTAATAACCCCAGTGGTTAGGGTCCGGGGGAAGGTTAGCCAAATCATAGGTTTGAGCTCACCAGACAGATTTCAGAGGTTAGGGTGAGGGTTAGCTCATGCTGTTGTTAGTGGTTAAAAATATAGGCGGAAGTCACATAGCTGCATGCATTTTGTCAAGTAGGGCCTGCATAGAGTACACAGCAGTAAATAAAAATCGGACAAAACATGCACCACATGACCTTAGTATATTTAGCTCAGCATATAAAACAACAGGGTATGCACTTTATTTTAGTGGCAATTTTGATCATATCCGACAGCGATTAATAAATCAAATGCTCTGACATGAAAATGAGAAATATTTGGTATCTGTGGCAGTCGCAGGCCTGTATCTCGTCAGTCCACTCATTTCAATTTGCCTCAATAAAATGATTGCAATAGATCTGCCAAGCCTCCACGAGACTATGCAGATCTATTGCTGAAGCTTGCAAGCTAGTGAAGAGTTTTGGGGCTTCGGAAGACCCTTGTTGGTGTGCGATTTCAGCGTCACTACAACATGCTGTAGTAAAATCTTTATTGTAATGATAATCTACTGCTGGTGGATGTGAGGATGGTGGTGGTAGGGGTAAGGGGGCTGGGGCCGGAGGAGGTAGTGTTGGTGCTGGTAGGTGGCGATGTCATTGTTTTATACTGAATCCTCTGTCGCCCCCCAGGAGGCACCTGAGAACGCACTCGGCTGTCCGGACCTACAACCTTTTATGGGCATGCTTCCTATAATTCAGCACTACCTTGTATGTGCATTTATTCAGTCAACCTGCACCAGCGCATAATGTGCTCGTACCTAAGCTATAGAACCCGCATAGCAGGATGTAGAGTGGGCTGTCTATCTGACTGAATCTGTGCTGTGCCGCTGCCTGGCTGGGATGTGGCATGTGGATGTGGCCGAACCACAACGACACATATAGACGCCTTTTGCATGCAATACACTGGTTAGAACTAGTATATATAAACCAAGCGTCAATACATTTGGGGCTGAGCCTTCTGCAGAGCTACTGCAGAAGGCTCAGCCCCAAATGTATTGACACTTCGACTCGAGGAGCGACAGAGGAACCCACAGGGCGATTACCGCACTGTATTTAGCTAGCCTCTCACCCCGTTTACGGGAATTTAGCAACACTTAACTTTAATCAAACTACCTGACCACGTGATGTAGTAGGAGATTATAGCCCTCGTTTTACTCAGTCCTTTCAAGACAATCCAGGGGGCCTCCCCCCGGCAGGGGACCCGCTCTCCCAGTCGTCCACACGGCACACGGTAAGTGGCGCATCATACAAAGGGTCAGGGGTTGTGACATGTAAGGAGAGTGAGGCAACATACAGATATTTGCCATGATGAAGCAGACATGGCCACATGTCATCTAGTCCCCCAGCCTTTCGCTAATACAGAGGTATTGGTGCTCAACCCCGCCAACTGCCAGTTGGAGCATGTGGGAGGGGTAGCAAGAGCACTGAGGGATCGATTAATGTTCAAAACCAATGCGCATAGAATAAGAATAACCAACGCACAAGGGCTACTAGTAGCCAGCTAACCGCCTCACTACAGCCGGTAAAGAGAGATGTGACCGGACTAGTACATTGCTGCTATAACCCCATTGTATATGGTCGAAGTATACCCCAACAGACAGCCACACTAGTAAGAGTGATGGAAGCAAGAATAAAAGTCCTAGAAGGGAGAATCCTGCCAGACCAGGCAAGGATGGTGCAGATGATACCCCACCCCAAACCCAGACACCCGATACAAGGGAATCGGGCCCCCACATCCTAGCTTATCGCCCTCCATGGGAACGATAAGGAAGACCGGGAACCCCTGCCCACCTCGAAAGCCCCAGGCGAGCGTCACAACCCCCCAATCAGACAATCTAGCCCCAACCCCGAGACACATAGGGTCGGATGGGGAATCCCGTCACGCCGAAAACCTCAGGCTAGGTCACAAACAAGAGCAACCTCGAACCCTAGGACTCCAGCCCAGGCTGAGCCCCAGGGAAGTTCAGAGGAAGAGGAAGAGGAAGAACCTGACCCATACAGACCCCCCAGGGCCCGCAGGAGGAATGCCCAGGGATATAGTGTGGTGGGAATTTTGTCAGTTATAACCTGACCAAACTGGGTAGAATAAAGAGTCATTGGAACTTATAACAATTATGGTCATATATTTGTGTAATAACGGTACAGTAACATACAACCATCATCATACAACAAACTAACAATATTCCATCAAACAAACAAACAATGATCCTAGGGCTATCATACAATCATCCGAGGCCTAGATGGGAGTCCTCCCCCACAGACTCCGCAAGGAGAAGTCCCCGGATGGAAAATCATGCTGTGCCCCTCCAAGAGATGCACAATCTGAAGACGGCTGTTTTGACTCAAACACTTCTTGACTTCTTATACAGATTCTGTAGGGATTCTGAGAGCAGCTAATGTCTCCCAATAAAACAAAGCCCTTTGGTAACCAGATGGTAATCTACAGATTGATCTCCTTAAGGTGTCACAAAATGGGGTTTGTGGCCAACGCTTATCAGTTTGAACAATGTCTCCCTTCCCCTTGGCCCCTAGGGGGTCAAATCCAGCCCTTGAAGACATTATTCCAACAAATACAGAAAATCACAGCATGTGAAAACAGATTTTTCCCATTACAATATAGGTAGAGGGTTGGACCCGGTAGAATACTATGGTGGAAAATATTGGAGGCCAAACTGTTGGAATATTGGTAGCGAGAAACGCATCACGAGGGGAGGGGCGGGCTCCGGGCCCTGTCCTTGTTATTCATGACACCTCAGAGGGTCCTGGGCTGACCGGCGAACACTCAGACAGACATCCCGCGGTAGTCAATGACATTAGTCTATTTCTCAGTTCACTCAGATAATAAGTATAAGCATAAGCAAGGGCGTCAGTTTGTTTTTAGAAGTGGTGGGGACATTAACCATAAGCTTGAGTGTGGTTTGAAAAGTGCTGGGTACCCTTATGTAAGCTATTCATCCATTCAACGCTGCATTACAATATGCTCTACAGTGTATTGTCAGGTGTTGAAAATATTATTGGTATTGGCTCGGGATATGTAATACTAATACACACAGGACAAAGAACAGTGTTGGCAATTTAACACTTATCTTGACATCAACAAAGTTTACCAGACAAACAATGCCAGACTGTAAAGGGGGTACGAAATGAAACGAGGTACTGAGCATCAGCCTTTTGAAGACGAGCATGGGCTGCTGGTAGCATATGTTATGCTGCATTAAAAAAAGAAGAAAAAAACAAGCGCCCAGAGGAGAATTGCATCTGCCAAATCCTGACCACCAGTAAACACTTGCGAAGGACCAAAGTAGACTTCACTCGTTACAAAATCATAAGCAAATTGCCCGCAAATAAAATCCCCTACAGTTTAGGATAATCACACAGGTTATGCGAGAACATATTTATGTCAGGATAGGCCTACCAGGCTCCAAGTCGTCACATATCTCAATCAGACAAAACAACTATAACCACATTGGCATAGCAATCGCACCGTGTGTAGCTGCTACTAGCTGCAATCTATATATACAATGCATACTAGCTGGAGCACCAACCAGAATCAGATCACAATCGCTTAGGACCATGGGTAACCTTTGGCCAGGTCATCACGAGCAAACAGAACCAGCAGCAAAGTTTACGTAAACCAATTTCTTACCTTATGTGGCCCTCCACATGCAGGCTAGATGATGTATCCATATAGTTCTCCAGTGTCACAAACATGCTTTTTACAGGAAGCAAAAGGACCGGCTATTTTCTGAATAAAAATGTCAATTTTGGCTGTCTGTCTTGAAACTTCTCCAGTGCGTTCACACCAAACGCGACGGGGGGACAAGATCCCATACAAAGTGAACATATAGACGCGTACCGGGCGATTTTTTTTGATTTGTTTTGATTTGTCGCAACACAACTTTCGCCGTGCACATGCGAGCGCGTTCACGAGGATTTGTGGCGCAACAAATTCGCTCGAGGTGAAATATTTCAACTTTGACACGAATTTCGCGTGATGACCGCCAATCAGCGTTCAACATCGTGGCGACTGAGTGACATGTGTAACGTAACAGCCAATCAGCGTTCAACCGTCAAACTCAGTGCAGCGCAGTCCGGGGTGAACTGCAGCATGGAGGAGAAAGTGATTGTTGCCGTTTGCGACTCTCGGAGCTCTATATATAATAGTATATAATATAATATAATTGTATATATGATATCACGGCCAAAAGCTCTGTGCGCCTCCGGATGGCCGTAGCGCGGGGAGCTCATAGGGATTGGGCTTCTCGGGGTTTGTTTACCGGCGTTGCTATGGGTTCCGGTCTTGTGTGTTCCAACGGTTTATTAGGTAGGCCTATCTAATAAATGATGTCTTCGTGCGCGCCTATCGCATGATTTTAGACTCGACGATTTCGGTTGAGTATGTGGGGATTTTTTCAGTCGCAATTGGTTTGCACATTTTTAAAAGTGGCGGGGACAAAATTCGTATTTCAAATAGTGGGGGGGACATGTCCCCCGTAATCGACGCCTGAGCATAAGTAAGGTTACCTTTAAGTATAAAGTATACAAGAATATGAGATAAATATATTTACAATGGAGCCAAACGTTAATCACTATTTAGATCTCCAGGCCCTCCCAAAACTCGGCCCGCCTGCATTCCGATGAAACCCTGACGCCTCATGTAAATGGCCCCTTACAGAGACATCTGTTACCCCCTATGGTTTCTCCCATTTTATGACTTAAGAATGTTTATTCTGTAGGCTTTGACATAGACGGTAAGGTAACTAATCCATACCCTGGTTAAAATCAGACACTACCAGCTTTATGATTATGACTGTATATGCCACAGACAAATAAAGTGGCATTGTTAACTATTACAAATGCATATTTTACTGTTTAAATGAATATTGCTTTCGCAGGGCTCATCTCTTAAACCCATGTGGTAAGTCATGATGAAAAAGACTCAAGACTCACCTGTTCAGAGTCCACCTCGACTCTGCATAGCCACCCTTTCCCTTCTGGCCACCATTGTACATTGTATTGTATTGTGTTGTATTGTATTATAGTACTTAATATATTGTTGCACTTCTTATGACAAATGTACTTATTGTAAGTCGCTTTGGATAAAAGCGTCTGCTAAATTCCCTAAATGTAAAATGTAAATGATGATTTAAGATCAGGTTAATAAACAAGGTGATGAATGGATTATAATGAAAGACCTGCTTTCATATAACTGTCATGCATAATATGTAACTTCATGTAACTATAATGTTCAATATGTAACCCTTTTGTACATCATTTTATAATGTATGAGAATGTAAAATGGGCATGGGGGAGGGAAGATAAATGCTAATGGGGAACGGGGAGTGTCCGTAGATTGGATTTTAGAGCACTGTGATTGGTCAAGGAAGTCACAGATGTTGAGGTTACCTCAGAGATGGGGCAGTTCTTTGCAAACAAACTCAGGTGGTGTTGTTACTCTGAACAGTGACAATAAAGCTTTGATCATTCAAACTTATTCCTTCTCAGCCTATTCCGACAATACCCCTGTGGGGAAGACACAGTCCCTAGAGACCCAAGGGACCCCTACTCACAGCACCCCATGCTGACCGAGTTCGAGGATAGACCTCTTCCGGAACCATCAGTAGAATGGGAACCCACATGGTATGACCCCTCTGACAGGGAAAGGCAGTTAATAGAATACGCCCCCTCCGCACGCCAGGTATGCGACCAGGGTTTCAAAACCCTGCAAGGAATCTTACCTGGCATCAGGATATGACGCCTATAGACAGGGATGTATAACAAGAGATCAGAGTTTAATGACCCAGGCCCAACAGCAATGGGATCAGAGACAGAGAATGGTCAGCAGGAAACCAGCCCACCCTTCACCCTACCTGACCCAATACTCCCCCTAGGCCCGGTACCTTTCCGGAGGTATGCTCCCTCAGGATCAGGCACAGTACTGGAGCCCCATACGAATAACCCCGTAGTATACGCAGGGGACGTAGGATTATACTACTCCCCGGTAGCAGGCCCACCAAGCGGAGGGCTTATGCAGAACATGGGAGCCCATGGCAAGCCAGTCCTCCTACCACGGCGAGGAGGTAAAACAATTGTTAGAGTTGCTACCCCAAAGAAGGGAAAACGATGCAGCCATAACATACATTAGGAAAATAATAAGTGCCGGGACAAGCGCAGAAGAATTAGACCACCCCACTGTGCGGATGAGATTGTCCCTAAGAGAAGGATTGAGAATTCCCAAACAACAAACCCTAAGTGAGTGGGTACGACAAACAAGCGCCGTGCCAGGTGATAACCCCATCGAGGGAATAATCCAGGCTGAGGCTAACCGCATCAACACAAGCATGACAACCCTGCTTTGCGCCACTCACATTATAGTAGAGGCAAAGGGCAACGACACAGAGTTAGAAAGATTATTCTTAGTGTGTCTTGGGGCAAGCAGATTAGCATATGGGGCTCATGGGACGAGATGCAGCGCGGCGCAGAATTTACAATATATGATGACGCAACCATGGCAAAACAAAGGGATAAACAAAACAGAGCAAGTCAGCCCAAAAAATCCTGAAAAACGGGACAACAGAGATTACAGGGATAACAGGGACAATGGATGTGGCCCACCAGACCAGGGTCCACCTCAGTAAAATAAAAAGATCCGGCCCGCCACAAGGCAGGGGAGCCCCGTCAAACCAAGGTCAATCGGGGATTGGACAGAGGAGACCAGGACTGGGCATGGTAACCAGAAGCCAGACAGCTGGAAACCAGCCCCATGGGCCTCAAAAACCACAACAGGAAGGGAGATTGCCAAACCTCGCTGCTGAGGAGTATGCAAAATTAAGTCCCGCCGAGAAGGATACGAAAAGGAAAGCGGGCGATCAGTGGAAAGCCACGCTATGAAGCCATGTTATAAACATAAAAAGGGAAATAGAGAGGGTAGCCTTCCAGGAAGGCCATGATACCTGCCATAATACCTCACAAAGAGGGAAAAACAAAAGTATTAGTGGACACAGGAGCCGACGTATCCTGTATAAAAGAAAACAAGGAAAAACCCACAATGATCAAACCACGATAATCCAGCTGGCAGACGGAGAGCTCAAGGGGGCAAAAATGATAACATTGGGGCCCATAACGCGGGTGGAGAGCTACATGAATCTCTTAGGGATCCCGGACCTTCAGAAAGCCGACTCACATCCCCAAGTCGTTTCCCCCGATGGTGAGCCAACAAATACCAAATGTTCCACAAGGCGTGTAAATCCGCTAAACGATGTCCAGGCAATAAAAGAGAGATTGATCCGCGATATCCGAATCGGATATCGCGGATAAAACGAAATTTGCACCAATACTCGACCTCGGGGTATACGCAGATTCAGAAATTATGTGAGGTACGCCCAATAGGGATACCCACATGAAATAAAAGGAGGGATGCCACCCCGAGTAGCCCAGTACCCCATCAAGGATGCTGAGGTAGAGGATTTAGAAAAACTAGAAAGGATAATTAAAAATCTCTGTGACGCGGGCCTCAAAATAGAAGGAGGGAAATGCAAAATAGGTAAAGTACCTCGGGTTCCAGGTTACTGAGATGGAACGGAAATCGTGGAGGGGTTCATAGAAAAAATCCTTTAAGTACCCCACAACAACAGTCAAACAAATGGAGTCCGTCTTGGGGCGTTGTGAGTATGGCTATCCCAGGCTACTCAGAACATGCCAGCCTCCTCCATAAAGCCAAGGTCCGGATAAGGAATACCGGCCCTCCTACAGGGATTGGCCTGGATGGAGACTGCCAGACACACGAGAGCCCATATCTGGTCGGACAGTGCTTATGCTGTAAACAGCTATAAAGACACTCCGGTCTCAGAATTCTCAGAGCAACTCTGAGTCATACATGTTGCCCTGGGACATGTCGGGTTGAAAAGGACCTAGGCATGGTTACGGAAAAATGCACACCGAAATCCCAAAAATCTGTGTTTCAGCAGATGAAATCTCAGTGCCCGGAATGCCTGAACAAAGGTAGCGCTCCGAGGTTAGCGTCCTCCAGAAGCAATCAAATGTGGTACCCAAGGAGAACACTACTCTGCGGACATCGCAGGCCCATTTACTAAAACGCAAATTGGCAATAAATACTTCCTTGTAGTCGCTGATAATGGTGGTCACGACGCCAGGGTGTACCCCATGCCCTCCGCGACAGGAAGAGCTGTGGCCTACAGAATGGCCGACTTCTTTACCAGTCGCAGGGCACTTACCCTTGGTGGACAATGCTACCCACTTTAAAATCAGCACGTGCAGGATCTCCTGGAAAGCACAGGGATCCAGGCCGTGTGGAGTATACCGTACAAACCTTCCACCATGGGGTGGCCGAAGGGCGGGAGGAAGGGCTGGATAGGGAGACCCTCATGGCCCAGATGTAACTATGGCAGGCCCCCTTAGAGTGGACACCAGCACCAAGCCCAAGGCCCGCCGATCACGTCCTCCCCTGGTGGGACCCCAACCGCCAAAAGAGAGGAAACGGCACCAGACGGTCAGACTGGCTGAGATCACAGCTGAGCCACTGGATGAAACCTCCCAAAGCCCCGACCGGCAGGCCACCCCCAAGGGGGGATCAGTAGAGGCCCTTGTGGTAAACCTCCAAGGTACCCACCTAGATCGTGATGAATGGCCCAAGCTAGGGTAAATAGGGAGCACAGTGGCCGTAGAGTTAGACGAAGCTAGAACAAGGATCCTCAAAAGACATAGCATAGAAACAAAAGTGATAGGGATGGAGGCCCTGGAATGCTCTGAAGACTCCTGGATCTTTAAGGATCTTCCGGAAATATTAGAATCCCTGCCTTCCCCTCCCCCCCCCCCAATCCCCATCTATGACATGGGAAGAATATAATGAGAGAGAGAGATAGAGCGGGACGAGAAAGAGAATATACAATTTCCCGATATAACCCTTGATTTCATCTTCCCAGGGGAAAGCCTCGCATGGGGAAGTGAACCTTATGCCCTGAACAAGGGGGACCGAGTAGCGCTCCACTCCAATGGCATGGTCCGGATCCAGAGAGACAGCGGCTACCACAAAGGCGATGAGGGCTGTGTGGAATGCACCAACAAAGGGGAGACTGTCAGAGCCAAGACAGGCCCACCAACACCATCAGCCCCCAACCCTCCCCCCAGACCCCCATAACTGATGAAGCTCCAGATCACCAGACCAGCATCATCATCATCATCATTTTTTCCCGCTTGGCGCATTTCATGGCCTTGGGGCGCTTCTGCTGGAGAGTTGGAAGTCTCTGTTCCAGCATCAGCAGGATGTCTGGATTCGACATCACATCGCGACATCAGTCAGGGTTAGGTGCTTTGTCAAAGACACCTCGACACTCTGCTTGGTGAAGCCGGGGATCGAACCAACAACCTTCAGGTTACCAGCCAACCCCGCTCTACCACCTGAGCTACTGCCGCCCCAAACAACGCCCCAGCAAGGCGCCAGAAGTCCCAGTGGTCCTGGAGAGGCCGTGACGAACCACCAACAGCCCCCTGGAGGGACTCCAGGGGATATTATGTCGAAACACTGGACCCAAACCGGTGGATGGCCTTGGATGGCACAAGGTCAACATTCGACACACCAGTGACCCGAGCTGGACTTTTGCCAACATGGTCGGGGACCGGCAAGGCCAGAGGGGATTGCCGGAGGCCGTCGGCTTCTATACGAGCATCTACCCCATGACTGACATGACGCCAACCTGAAATCTCATCCAACAATCGGAAGAGATCGGGCATGTCCAGGCCCAGCGAGGTTTCGACATCCCCAGCAGACGGATTTAACATATGGCCAGATGGCTCTATGTCCACAAGCCCACCAGAAAGAGATTCTGCATCCCCCAGAGCTCAAATGGACTACACACTCTCTACAAAGAGGGGCCCCCAGGACTCAATCGGGGAATGGATCAACTTGCAGCATCGTGCGTAGGAGGATGTGTCGCCCCCCAGGAGGCACCTGAGAACGCACTCTGCTGTCCGGACGAACAACCTTTTATGGACATCGCTTCCTATCGTTCAGCATTACCTTGTATGTGCATTTATTCAGGCAACCTGAGCCAGCACAAAACGTGTTCGTACCTAAGCTACCGAACCTGCATGCAACAGGATGTAGCGTGGGCGTTCAATCTGACTGAATCTGTGCTGTGGCGCTGTCTACCTGACTGAGACGTGTCCAAACCTAGATGCAAAATGGACAAAACAGGATGTAGCCAAACCACAATGACGTGCTTAGACACCTTATCCATGCAATAAACTCATTAGAACTAGTGTATATAGACCAAGCTTCAATACATTCGGCTCTCAGGCTTCTGCAGAGCTACTCCTTACACCTTGACTCGAGGAGCTACAGAGCAACCCATAGGGCGAATACCGCGCTGTATTTAGCTAGCCTCTCACCCCGTTTTCGGGAATTTAGCAATACTTTGCATTACTCTACCTTGGAAAACTCAAGGATTTAGCACCAACCGGAGGGATATCAACAGTAGCATTATTTGCAAACTTTATTAGAAACTGTACTTACTGAATAAAACTACCTGACTACGTGTTGTAGTAGGAGATTAAAGCCCCAGTTTTACTCAGTCCGTTCAAGACGATCCAGGGGACCGGCAGAGGACCATCTCTCCCAGTTATCCACACGGTAAGTGGCGCATCATACAAAGGGTCTGGGGTCGTGACATATAAGGAGAGTGAGGCATCACACAGAGGTTTGGTCCGCTTGATCTGTTAGTGGCAATCGGTCGTTGATCGACCCGTGCCAGCCTAAAATTAGATATAACCCTAGGGATCGACTGAGAGGGGCACGCCTGTAACAGGAGTCTCCACACGAGCTAACCGAGGGCATCCGACATGATGGCAGGCACGTCTTGGTACCGCAGCCTAGAGCGAAGTGATAGCGGGCCGTGCATCTATACCTCACGACGGTGAGAGGTTGACGGCCCACTTAGGACTCGACTTCCTTTTTTTAAAGTTTTTTTTTTAAAAAAGTTTTTTTTAAAGTTGAAACAAACGCGTATGCATATATAGGCACATATAAAATGATGAAGTGTAGAGAACTTTCAGATCGGTCGTACATTTTAATATGCCTTTTACGAAAGTCAGAATTAAAAATGTATTCAAGAAAAGACATATACTGTATGAGAAAAGACAATTAAACCTTAAAAAGATATTATCATTTAATTTTTTTATTCAATGAATCTGATTTGGTGGGCCCCCTGTCAATCTAGGAGGGCCTGTACCACCCAGGCCCACCCATGATTTGGCCCCTGGTGTCAAGGGTGGTAAGAGTCATGATCTCCCGGAGTGAGAACACACACACACATACACCTACAGTGTGTGTGTGTGTGTGTGTGTGTGTGTGTGTGTGAGTGAGTGTATGTTTATGTACATGCCTGTGTCTAAACTACACACCCTAAAAATTTTTGGCAAGTTTTTCTGTGAGTTTTTGTTTGTTGACGTCCTTGACTGTGTGTCTTTGTGTGTCCTCACGCACGGCTGTGCACCGGCCTAGAGGTGCTAGCGGTGACCGTGCCTGCTGAGCAATCGTCGTGATCCCCCCCATCCTTTGGGTCATTACATTTCCTCCACAACGAAGTTAGGCTGGTTATGTAGTGAGGGTGGGCTCTCTCTCTCTCTCTCTCTCTCTCTCTCTCTCTCGTTCTCTCGTTCTCTCTCCCTCTCTCTCTCTCTCTCTCTCTCTCTCCGTCGCCCCCTCTCTCCCTGGGGCCCTATGTTGATTGGCTAGATGAGGGCAGCCTGGGAGAGGAGGGGAGCCGTGCTTGAGGATCCACAGGCGCTTCGAGGCGGGGAAACGCTTGGGTCAACAGGGAGTTCCTCACGGAGGAGAGACACATCCCACCCCTCGTGCAGCGCCGGTGGGATTCATCCGAGAGTCTCCAACCAACAGCACCTTCTCAGAGACCATGACTTGGGACGGACATACCGGCCGGCAGACGCATGGAAGTGAAGTTAAGTGGAACCCTACTGGAGGATGGCTCTTGGACAACGTCCCCTGCTGAGGGCTGGAAGGGAAGAGGAGGAGGATTACGAGGAAGACTGACCTCAAACGAAAGGGCTTGACGAGGAACTCTTCCTCTTGCACACCAGAGGCGTGTGGAGGTGTTTGTGTGTTTGTGTGTGTGTGTGTGTGTGTGTGTGTGTGTGTGTGTGTGTGTGTGTGTGTGTGTGTGTGTGTGTGTGTGTGTGTGTGTGTGTGCGTGTGTGTAGAGGTGTGTGTGTGTGAAGATTAATCATTGAAGACCAAACCGGGAAGTCAGAGCTGTGCGTTGTTCTGTACTATCTAGATCGAGTTGTGTTTCCCCCGATCGTGTTGAGAAAGTCGTCATCGAGGAGGCACCGTGAGGTGCGGAGCGTCGGGAACAGGATGGAGCTCGAGTGAGGACGTTGAGGCGGACGAAGGTGTCGCTCGGCAAAGGGAGGAGAAGACACAACAACCGCGAGGATTCAGAGAACCTCACGAGGAACCAAAGTGACCACCGCCACCAGGCCGATGCTGCTGCCGCTGCCCTCCCCCGGCAGGAGGTCGTGGAGGGGGGCTCCGGGGGGGGACGCTCTGCTGCTGCTGACCCTCCTCGGCTTGCTCTGCAGCCCACAGGTAAACATCCGGCCAGCCGGTGACCGCGCCGCTGCCTGGCGGGCCGCGGCTCACCTTCATGCTCTGTGATGGACTTGACCTGGTGTTCAACACACACACACACACACACACACACACACACACACACACACACACACACACACACACACACACACACACACACACACACACACACACACACACACAGTTAGTTCGTAGATGCATTCAATTGAATATTCACCGTAACCTCACAGAGGATGTTTTTTAGGTGTTCGAGGAAATTTAAGTCGGTGCAAGGTTTTTAAGCACGATTTATGAGTTTATATGAAGCTTTTAGGGTTCTCAAGCTCAACGTTAGACATCCCTATCACATGACGTCACCTTAGAGTCAAAATATAAAGTATTTAATTTATCACAGTTTTTCCTTGGCATACTAAATTATCTTTGTGATGATCTGAACAACCCACACAGGGAGGCAAGGAAGCTTTCTGTGAAAACGTTTCTAATAGAAATGTTTCCTTCCAGTAATTTTCCATTACGCAGATATCCTTGATGGTTTATAGAAGTCAGGGACCTACCAGCTAGTCGGGTCATCTCATGGTGGAACTGTTCGTGTGAGGCCACCAACCGTGTGATCTGAAAATCAAGTTTACTTCAACTGAAAATAGGTTCCACCGGAAAAAAGCAAAATCTGGCGTGAAACAAGAAGACTTATCTGCTTTGTGTCAACAACTTCAGAAGCCAGATCTCCCTATCTGGCTTGGATATTTGTTTCAGCACCTTTGATTGGCTACGCCGGCTGTCCATCACGATGTATAAAGAAGCAATGTGGCCTACTGCATCTTTAATTCGTATGCACGGCCACGGCGGTGTCACCGAGGCACCATTCCTATAAAGAGCAGAAGCCGTGTTCTCAGTATTTACTCAACAGTAGGATTTGTGTTTCCTAAAGCTTGCATAAATTCTTTGCTCCCTTGTGTTGGAGAGAAGCAGAGACGGTCGCTTGTGCTGCAGAAACTGATAGAGGCTGTGCCAAATACAAGACAAATATTGGCAGTGCCTGTTATGGGGGAACAGATGACGGAAAGAAAAGCATATGGAAAATATGCTACCAACTCCGTCATGTTGCCTGCAAAACAAGCAAGATCAGTTCAAAGTACAGGCCCCAAATAACGGCAGTAAAACACAGTCGACAAATACTTATACAAGTTAAAGTCCAATATAAAAACAAATATATGCTGGCTTCAAAGGCCTTCATTTCACTTTCAACCTTTGCCTTTGGGAAATGATAACGCTAATCACTTATGCGTGTATTGCAGTTTGATAATCATCATCTGTGACAGTAATTACAATACAATTATCCTCCAAATGGATACTTCGTGTGGAGGATTACAAACATTCATTATTGTTCTTGACGTGCTCTTGAGGGGGTCCGCTCATCAGAGAAAGGACTGGTGGAGCAGAACGCTCAGGAGGTCAGATAAAGAGCTCCTCACCCCGGTGGAAAGATTGATAGATGTTAGTCAGTGATGGCGTAGAGAGACCAGAGACCAGGAACTGCCGCTGAATAACAAGCTAGGACAGAAGGAATCATGGTTCTCTGTATTGTTCATTAAAAACATATTGAAATCTCATGCATTTCTTGGATTAGGGAAAGTCGTTTAGTATTTTTGAAATAATAGACTAAGGATTATGTCACAAATTAATGAATAACGAAAAGAAAATATCTTTCATCCAAGGTACATAAAGCCACTATAATATAACAAGATTACATAGGCCAAGTTAAACAAATTATATACAACCTTAATATGTATCCACCACCTTCATTTGCATTGATATCTCAGTTCAAAGATATAAATGTTGCTGGAGAAAAATAGGAAATTGTCTGTGTGTTAATCATTGATTATGTAATACCTATTTTCTACTAATCCGCTGTCTTGGCCTAAGACCAGGCCTGCAGTAACTTCCTATTTAGTCGTAGAGTTATCTCACAGTTCTCATAAAACATAATGGGGAAAAAAACAATTGCAACTAAGAGATATTAATTGCAGCGTCCCAATTAATTCGTGAGTTTTGTTATTACAAAACACGTTATACTTATTGTACAATTTTCAAGTCAGTTGTCGAAGCGTTCAGGTCCTGTTTTCTGGCATTATACTCCCATCATGTGTTGAAAGACAAGCACTGCAGTGCTGTCAAAACTCATCCATTTAATGAGAGGAAATATTATGGAATATTTATATTGTACCCTATCACAGGGCATTTGCATGCTCGGATAGAGTCTGTAGCTAATATTTAAACAAAGTAAAGGTATAAAAAAGGTCAATTAATCATGAGTGGGTCATTTTGTGTTGTAGGCCTTTTTTTAACCCATCTTGTTTCGTGAAAGGTGGAGGGTTCTGTACTGGAGGGTTTGGTTGCCAAACGGACTCAATATTTGGAAAACTGCATCAAAACTCTCGAAACGATTCCAAAAACTGGTGAGTAAAATATGCAATTGAAATAACTCAACAAAGTTAAGCATGTGAAAATAACGGCATAGGCCTACTACGTTACGTTCTCCTCTTTGTCTTAATCCTGTACGTGTCTCTATTCGGTTGCAGGAATCTGCAACGGCAGCTTTGACATGTTTGTGTGTTGGCCCCATTCTCCAGCCGGGAAGGTTTCTGTCCCGTGTCCCTCTTACCTACCGTGGATCAATAATGGTAATCTTACATTCTACGCCGTATAGTTGTCTTCATTTAGTGCTTTCTTTGGAGAAATGACCATAACAGTCTAGTTATAGCAATCAAATAATCAGCCAATGTCCACATTTCAGTCAATGCAAATCGACACTCGCCCAAACTGACAGATTTCATAATTGAAATCAGCTGCTGAGCCGACAGTAATCGGGACCCTCCCTCCAACTCTTTCTCTCTTTCTTCCCTTTCCCCTCTCTCTCACACTCTCTCCCTAGCCCTCCCTCTCTCCCTTTCCCTCTCCCACGCCCTCTCACTCTGTCTTACCCTCTCCCTTCCTCCTTCTCTCCCACCCTGCCTTGCTCTTTCCCCTCTTACCATCAACACTTTAGGGGAGTTTCTCCTTCTGAGAAGCCCTTCGAGAGAACATGTTGTAGATGCTTAATGGCTATAGGGCTGGTTCCTAATGACAAATGCCCTAAAAGTAAATGTCCTGTAAATGTAATGACATCACATCGCAATGACCGGCTGCATTTTGGAAGTATCGGAGAATGCTATTCGTCGTAATGGTCTTCTGGTCATTGTTAAATAATTAATCGTGAGATGTTTGTCATTATTATGTGTCATTTTTTCTCAAACTGCCAGAGCGTTTCTCATGCAAGACTACGTTGACGAGGATTTGACCCATCACAAAATGGTGGTGCATCACCAACAACAAATCCCAAGATTCTGAAGTATAAGCCTGATACTCTCAAACGTACCAAACCTTACCTGACCCCCCCCCCCCCCCCCCCCCCCCCCCCACCCCCTTCCAGAGAGCTCCAGGAGTGTGCACCGGGAGTGTCTGGAGGACGGGAGCTGGCGTCGGAAGGAGAACTCCTCGGACCTCTGGAGGGACCAGTCCGAGTGCCAGGGGACAAACCCTTACCAAGAGGAGGTGGGTGGAGAGGGGGGGGGAAGAGGAGCTGGAGGAGGAGGGGGATAGGGGACTGGGGAGGGGGGAGGAGGAGGAGGGCGGGATGAAGAGGCAGGAAGGGGGAGTGAGGAGGTGGGAGGTGGGGGGATTGAGGAGGTGGGAGGAGGCTGAATAGGGTTGGAGGGTGAGAAGATGGGAGGACGGGGAAGGGGGGACTGGGGGGGTTTGAGGGGTGGGGAGAGAGATGTTGGGAGGAGGGGGGAGAGAGGAGGGGGAGGAGGGGGATAGTGATGAAAGGGGGGGGAGGGGGCAGAGAGGAGGTGGGAGGAGGGGGGATTGAGGAGGAGGGAGGCGTGGTGAGTGAGAAGGTGGGAGGAGGGGGCAGAGAGGGGAGGGAGGCGGGGGGAGTGATGAAGTTGGATGAGGGGGGAGGAGGGGAAAGGGGGTAGTGAGGAGGTGGGAGAGAGGAGGTGGAAGGAGGGGGGAGTCAGGAGGTGTGAGGAACGAGCAATACAGATACTGAATCCCCTCTGAACCCTTCGTCCACTCACACATTCTTATTACGGAAGTAACATCGTAGGACAGCTGGATAAGTCCTGCTGTACATGTTAACTGAAATCCCTCTGTTCAAATTTGTACTTTTGAGTTCCATTAGAAATCAATAGAAATACCAACTGGGTCTGCGTGTGTGTGCGTGTGCGTGTGTGTGTGTCTGCGTGTGTGTGTGTGTGTGTGTGTGTGCGTGTGTGATTGTGTGTGGGTGTGTGTGTCTGCGTATGTGTGTGTGTGTGTGTGTGTGTGTGTGTGTGTGTGTGTGTGTGTGTGTGTGTGTGTGTGTGTGTGTGTGTGTGTGTATCTGCGTGTGTGTGTGTCTTCCAGGCAGATATGGTGCCCCTTCATAGTGCCCTCAGAGTGGTGTCCCTTGTGGGCTACTCCCTCTCCCTCTGCTCCCTCTCCCTGGCTACCCTCCTCATGGCCTTGTTCAGGTTAGTGCGCACACCCCCACACACACACAAACACCCCCCCACACATACAGACACAGACACACAAACACTGGCTGCCACACTCCACCGTGGGGACTTTAACTGGGCTCCTCCAGACAAGGACGTAGCTCGGTGGTGTTGGAAGCCTGCTTATTGTTAAAGTTAGCAGACAATGATACATGACCTGGCGCTCCATGTGTCCATGCAGAAGATCTGCCCGAGTGTGTGTGGTGACGGCTGGTTCAACCTGTGCCATTGTGCAACAGGTGTGCAGCCTCACCCAGCCCCAGAGCCATAGCATGTGGTTGGGACAGCAGTGGTGGATGGTAGGACATGACTGTATACCATGCCTGACTAAACATCATACACACACTGTCTCCTGGCTCCCAGGAAGCTGCACTGCACCAGGAACTACATCCACATGAACCTGTTTGGCTCCTTCATCCTGAGAGCCCTGTCCGTCATCCTGAAGGAGCTGCTCTTGCACATCCTGTACAACAGGACGTTCACCAACGACGCAGGCTGGAATTCCTACTACAACTCTGCGGTACGTTCACCTAGCACGCCACTCATTATCATCTCACCACCTCATCTCAACTCACCCGCTGATCACATCTCACGCCTTCATCACATCTCACCCCCTCATCTCACCACACCACACCATCACATCTCACCACTTCATCACATCTCATCTCATCTCACCCCACCACACACATAAAAATCAATATCCCCATAGATCATTATTTTGCATGATGTTTTCAACCTCTGTATAGACGGCGGTGATGTGCAGGGTGGCCCGGGTGGCCATGGAGTACTTTGTGGCGTGCAACTACTTCTGGCTGCTGGTGGAGGCCATCTTCCTTCACACGCTCCTCTTCACCGCCGTCCTCACCAAGAGACGCCTGCTGAAGAGATACATGTTCCTGGGATGGGGTCAGTCAGACTGTTGAGTGTGGAAGTTCAGAGTGTGTGACACCGGAGAGAAGATAATACACATAATCCGGTCGTAGAAACGTGACCAGAGTGGCCAACGGGACAGGAGTCGTTGCTCAAAGTTTCTCCTCAGGCGGATGTTTGATAAGGAGGCTGGGTAGGGGAGGGAGGTACAGAGAGAGGGGAGAGAGGAAGAGGAAGGAGGGGAGGGAGGTACAGAGAGAGGGGAGAGAGGAAGAGGAAGGAGGGGAGGGAGGTACAGAGAGAGGGGAGAGAGGAAGAGGGGAGGGGAGGGAGGTACAGAGAGAGGGGAGAGAGGAAGAGGAAGGAGGGGAGGGAGGTACAGAGAGAGGGGAGAGAGGAAGAGGAAGGAGGGGAGGGAGGTACAGAGAGAGAGGGGAGAGAGGAAGAGGAGAGGGGAGGGAGGTAGAGAGAGAGGGGAGAGAGGAAGAGGAAGGAGGGAGGAAGAGGGGAGGGGAGGGAGATACAGAGAGAGGGGAGAGAGGAAGAGGGGAGGGGAGGGAGGTACAGAGAGAGGGGAGGGAGATACAGAGAGAGGGGAGAGAGGAAGAGGGGAGGGGAGGGAGGTACAGAGAGGGGAGAGAGGAAGAGGGGAGGGGAGGGAGATACAGAGAGAGGGGAGAGAGGAAGAGGAAGGAGGGAGGTACAGAGAGAGGGGAGAGAGGAAGAGGAAGGAGGGAGGAAGAGGGTAGGGGAGGGAGATACAGAGAGAGGGGAGGGAGGAAGAGGAAGGAGGGAGGAAGAGGGAAGGGGAGGGAGATACAGAGAGAGGGGAGAGAGGAAGAGGAAGGAGGGAGGAAGAGGGGAGGGAGATACAGAGAGAGGGGAGGGAGGAAGAGGAAGGAGGGAGGAAGAGGGAAGGGGAGGGAGATACAGAGAGGGGGGAGAGAGGAAGAGGAAGGAGGGAGGAAGAGGGGAGGGGAAGAGAGAGGGGAGGGGAGGTACAGAGAGAGGGGAGAGAGGAAGAGGAAGGAGGGAGGAAGAGGAAGGAGGGAGGTACAGAGAGAGGGGAGGGAGAACATAAGGTTTTGGATTAGTGTCGTCTCAGCAGGGGATATAAAAGATGTACGGTAATCAATCATTTATGGAAAAAGAGCATTTCATAGAGCTTTAATGAAAACATAAACTAGATTATGTAATCGCATCAGTCACGATCACAGCATGAACGTTTGTGTTTTTGTGGAGTTTAACCTTTCCGCTCCAGCTCAGTCATAGTTCAGCTGTCATCATTAACAGATGTGCATCGTGTTCATTCGTCCCTGCAGTGACTCCAGTGTTGTTCGTGACGCCGTGGACCGCGATCAAGATTCAGTACGAGAACAGAGGGTGAGTTTTCTGGTGGAACTGGAGGTCCACAATATTATGTGCCTCAATGTCGCATGGATGTTGATGACGAAGGCTGGTTATGTTTCTCCTGTGTGTGTATAGATGCTGGGGTATCCTTAACTGATGGTTTTGTTTCTCCTGTGTGTGTCTAGATGCTGGGGTGAAAATGAGAATCCAGGGTTCTGGTGGATTATCCAGGGCCCGATTACGCTAGCTATACTGGTGAGTTAATGTTGTCAGACAATTTTTTCACGGTTGTAAAGTCCACGGTTTTGTGGACTTTACAACCGCCGACCCAAATGCAGATGAGTCATATCTTCCAAGGTGATTACAGATGAGGGGGAAAAGCTGCTTTTTTGTTTAGCAGTCACAAAGAAGTAGGATTAGTAATGATTAGGTTTTCATGTTATTCATCAGAATTCGGTCAAAGTGTTTAACACACGTTTGTCTGAGGTTTTGACCTTGTGTTTGTGTCTAGATCATTTTCTTGATCTTCATCAAGATCCTGATGCTGCTCCTGTCCAAGCTTAAAGCAGATCAGGGGAAGTTCACAGACTACAGATACAGGTATTGTATATTTCTACCTGCATTTACAGATGGTATTAGAGAGGTATTTGTACATTTATAGCCATCTAAGCAAAGGGGATGGTAACATTATTTTATCCATCTAACCTTACAGAATTTGGTCTCGAAAGAAACTATCCTCTCTGCTTTTACATTAAAACCTTCTTTATTTTCAACAAGTTCGACTTAGATGTATGTTCACGCTTATGAAAACATACCTATTTAAATTTCCAATTCACCCACCCACTTGTAGTCATTTATTTTAGAAATGATTAGGGGGTAGGGTTTGAGATATTGGTTGTTCGTGATCTGTAGGCCAACAAGGATGTGTCCTTCCATCCTAAATGTACCTCCTTCATTCTTTGTTCAACCAAAAATCTATGAAAATACAAGTACCTAATGTAATGCATGCCCCCTGACCTGACCTAGTGCATGAGCTCATCATTGGTAGCATTGGTCACTTACTGTTCCTCAACTTTGCTGTTTCCGTTAGCTTGCTGCGCGCTACGCTGATCCTGTTTGCTCTGCTGGGCATCCACGAGGTGGTGTTCACCGTGCTGTATGCTGAGAGCTTGGATGGGAGCGCTCGCTACGCTAGGAACTTCATCAATCTCACGCTCTGCTCCTTCCAGGTAGACCCTCTCCCTACTGTACTTAAAGACAATCCTGTAGGCCACATCAATGACCGCAATGTATTAAAGCTCATGCATCACTCATTTTCAGGGGTTTGTGGTTGCTGTGTTGTACTGCTTCGCCAATGGAGAGGTGAGAAGTTCTCTGGGGAAGTGGCACTGAAACATTTTCTGCGTTTGTGTGAATATGTGTGTGTGTGGGGCGATATTGTCCGACCAATTTCAGTGAAGTGATCACATGGTGATCGTTATTCACATTTGGAGAAAATGTGTGTGTGTGTGTGTGTGTGTGTGTGTGTGTGTGCGTGTGTGTAGGTCCAAGCAGAGCTGAAGAAACGCTGGCAGCTCTTCCTCTTCACCAACCGCTTCCAGTTCAGGAGCTGCCTCCGGGCCACGCCCCTCAAGCACCTGTGGAAGTGCTCCAGGGGGCGCGGCCCGCACCACTCCCAGCAGCAGAGCGAATCGTGCGACGAGGGGGGCGGGGCTTCCACCTCCACCACCACCACGTCCATAAACCCCCACCTGCTGCAGGTGGCTGTCCACGGCGGCTGCGGGTCCCCCTCGTCCTTAGAGGGCGAGGTCAAAGGGCAGAGGGCGCACAGGTTAAGCTGCAAGAGGCCGTCCAGCAGCGACGTAGAGATGACCCAGGGAGAGACACTGGAGGAGATTATGGAGGAGGAGGTGGCGTTCTGAAGCCTCCATCACCGTCTTTGTACAGCCAACACCGCCCGTATAGACACATCACCGCATCCTGATGGAGGTCGTCATGAGTTCCCGTTGCGTTTCTCTCCGCTGGTCGGTCTGGCCTAGAGCCCCACTGGAAGGATCTCTGAAAACGATCCCGACACTGAGGATGATGAACTCATCAGGGCTACGGGGGAGTATCGGTTCATGAGGAAGCGAGGAATGCCGCCGTTTGCAAAAAAAATTCCAAAACAATGGCGCTGGCCAAGAACAGGGAGGATGGAGCGAATAACGATGTTTAAAGATGAGCGTCCATTTGCACGGAAGGCTTCTCTCAGAGGAGGAAAACAGTAGGTGCGTTTCCATCCCCCTAATTTAATGGGAACTTTGAAGTATCGAATTAGTAAACGGTGATGGAAACACCAAAATTTGCATCAAAATCCTCCAATTCGCAAAAAAGTTTATCCGCTCGCTTGAGGTGGTTTTTGAGAAATGAGAAACAGAGTAAATTCGCAAAATGGGAGATGGAAACACATTTTGCGAATCAGCTGTGACGTAGCGAACTTTGAACACACAGGACTGACAGTATTTCCGATTTCCTCATAACGACCGGCCATAGCAACCCTGCCGACATCAACGTGTAACGTCATCACCCTATTCTGCTCCAACCACTTGATGGAAACGCACCTAATTCGAATTACTTTTTTGCGAACTTTCTAAAGATTCGCATCACCTTTTAGATTGAAACGCAGCTAATGATACATTCCTACTAATAGCAGAAACCCTTCGTGTTGTGTCCGAACCTCCAGCGGGACAAATTAATGGAAAGATGTTAAAAGTGTCTATTATCGCTTAATATATGTCTTGCAATGTGAAGCCAGTCAAAAATAATAATCTGTACATCAATAGATATGGATTGATCATATATGAATACAATGTATTTGTCTTTTTTGGAAAAATTGTGAATATGTAAAAACAATTAATATAAGTACAGAATATGTGTTGCAAATGTCACATGCTTATGTATATTTTATACGTATATATGTATGGATGTGTGTTTGTGTGTATATTGAAGGCATTTTGTGAAGAAGTTAGACGATATCTTGTATTTCCAGTTATGTCCTGTGTAGCTTACGGCAAAAACCAACCTTGTCTGGGATGTATCAATGTGCAAAAATCAAATAAAAGAACCATGTCAGTTGCTACCAAGAACCATTACTGTCTAACAATAAAGCATTTACAGGCATTTAATCCAATCTACATGTCTTCTATGGTGAGGAGGAGCATGAATATCAAATGAATGTCGAGCGGTCTATACCAACTAGTAGGCCTACCAATTCTACCCAGTGGGACACAAGGAGAGAGCATTTACCGAGTCAGAACAAATTAATACATTTTCTTTACAAAAATGTAAATATATATATATATATATATATATGAAGCCTACTTCATATATATAATTATTTCAAGGCATATCATCAAATTATAGTAAAAAGCTTAAAGATACCAATGATTCAATCAGTTTAGCCAAAAGCTCACCTATTGCTTATTATCTTTAATGACACCAATGTAATTAAGTGTGATAACGGCTATACAATAACGTTTCAAAGGAGACACTCAAAATATCTAAATGTGAGGGTTTAAATCTGAGTCCTATTCGAGGACCTGATCGGATTCGTATTAAACTATATAAATAAAATAACAACCCATATTGAAATGAAATACTCTTTCCTTCCTGCTTTGTAAAAAAAACAAAGTGGTCGTGCTTTGTTGACCTTAGTTTGAGGTGGTTTATTTGACCGGCTCATAATCAATGAAACGTTTGAGCCGGTCCATGCTGGGTTTTCCTGCTGTTTTTTACGCCCAGACGAGAGCCAATTGCTGAGCGGTATCAGTGAGTAGCGGCCCTACAGCCCCCACTTCGCTGAGTCATAGCCCTCTTATTAGGAGCAAGCCGATTTATCCTCTGTCAGACATTGTGAGGCTCTTGTTCCCACAAAACCAAGCAAAGATGGCCAACACGAATGCCGAACACCAAACGGGAGAACGCATCGCGTATCTGACGCGAGTTCAGTGCTTCAGCGCTTCTCATCGATTGCACAGGTTTGCTCGGACTCGCATTATTGCCTTTACTGATATATAGGCCGACAGCATGTTTTCATAAAATGTGACCCTCGGTTTATAACATTACAACATGTGTTAATGAATGTAACTGTTACGGTTTAATGATCCTTCTGATGCTTTTCCTGGACTTGCTTTTGTACAGCCTGTTGCGTTACTCCTAGAGGCTCTCGGGAATTGTAGTTTGTTGTAGCCTACTTCATTCAATCTCTCTTCACTCCAATGATAGAAACGAGAATCAGGTTAATGGCTATATAGTGACCAGTGTGAAACGAAGAGAGTCAACCGTACGGTCACTTGTCTCCTTTTAGTTTGGGATTGAGTGACGATGAAAACCAAAGAATCTTTGGAAAATGCAACAATCCCAATGGACATGGACACAACTACAGAGGTGTGCGTCTACTAATATACTAATATCACAACCTTACTGGTCCCCTTCGAGGGGAAGTATTGTTTGAGGCAGATACCCTCCAGACAGTGTGATGGTGCGATTTTGTAAGTCTTTTCTTTCTGTTTCCAGCTGAAGTTACTGTACGAGGAAAGGTGAGCATCTTCAGCCTCCTTTCATCAATGTATGCTATTTGGTGGATGTTTTTTTTACTCCTAAGCATCTTCGGTGTTTGGGGTTGAACCTCTAACCAAGGGAAGCTCATTTCAAATGGCTTCCTGACGAAGACATGACTAATGACATGTGTATTACTGGGTGACTGTGCAGATCAACAAAGTGACTGGTATGGTTATTAACCTGACAGACCTCAAAGAGTGTATTGAGGTAAGACTCTCCCATAGTTCATCTATGTCCTCTTCTTCTAATAGTCAACACTTGTGTTCTCTATCTATTCGGTATAGCTCCATTCTCAATAATGTAGTACTTTGAGGCAGTTTAAATTTACTCAGCTACTTGATTTGATTTGATTTAAATTTATTTCGAACATGTAAAAGAAAACAAAAAATATATATCATACACAAATTGATGTTAAACAAAATAGAAAGCATAAGTCGATCCATAAATGATAAATACTTGATAATTGTAACATGTTCGAAAAAGGGTGGGAAGAAGTTTACACTTATTTAATCCCATCCCTTCTCCGTAATTCATTGAAATTAACATTCCTTAGTCATAATAATTATTAACATTTTCATTTATTAATAAATATATATATATATATTATTCCTTAACGTATCCAAAGCTAAAGGTTGTATATAGAATGTGCTTGTGGCCCGCTGAGCTTAAAATATGTTGGACATACTGTATCTTGGCTCAATCTTACACTTTGCAACTATATATATATATATATATATATATATATATATATATATATATATATATATATATATATATATATATATATATATATATATATTATATATATAATAAGACACACATGTTATATATATAATAAGACACACATGTTAGTTTTATACTCCTGCCCGTGCCCTTGACCAAGGCACCAGTGGAACCCACTGTTCATAGAGATGGGTTAACAGCAGAGTTCACAATAAAGATCAGAAAAGAGGCCCAATCCCATTTCTACCCCTTACCCCTTCAAAACAAGGGGAAGGGGTAAGGGGTAGAAATGGGATTGGGCCCAGGTCTGTATATTAATTATACGTTTCCTCTACCACAGGAAGTGATCATGGTTCCCCTGGACCACAAAAACCTGGACAAGGATGTCCCGTACTTTGCCAACGTGGTCAGGTGACCACCGAGTGTTTTAATCTTTTTTCTTCTTCATGAGAGGGGGGGAACTGGGGAGGTGATGATGGTAATAAGAAGGTTTAATAAGATGTAATCAGTAAGAGATACCATGCAAAAGGAATCTCTCTCTCTTTCTGTGATTGTAGCACAACTGAGAATGTGGCGGCTTACATTTGGGACGGCTTGGTGAAGATCCTGCCGGTCGGAGAAATGTACGAGGTCAAGATCTACGAGACGGACAAAAACATTGTGGTGTATAGAGGGGAGTAGCACCGTACCGCCACCGGTCCAGTCACCTTACGAACAGAGTGCACCGTCATATTCCATACACTATTTTTTTAAAGTGCCAGGACTTTCGTCACTCTTCTGTGTGGGCGAATGCAGAAGCGTGAATTGTAATCCCAAATGAAAAGAGTGGGTGAAACTCTTCATGAAACAATCACACATTTGTGCGAAACACACCTCAAACAAACACTGGAAAGACGATGAAGCGGACAGACAAGAAGAACTAGCTGATTTGGATGAACTTGTTTTCATTCAAGAGGTTTCAAACCTATCATGAAGAAATTGCAGCTAATGTATGAATAGACTAATGCCTGCAGCCTCTGACAACATAGTGATAAAGGTTGATTATTGTTTATTCAGTTAACTTTATGACCTTTTGTTTGTGTGCATTATTTCTCAAGAAATGTTCTCCTATCTGAACGTCAGTTAACTATTTAATTGATTATGGGCCTAGCAGTCCCAACAGTTAATTCTCTAGTTGGTCTATTAACCGTCATGTCACCCTGCAAATTGCTGTTTATTCAGTGTTCAAATAAATCGGTTTAAACTTCAAACCATTTTCGACCTCCCGATAACTTGCATTAAGCCTATAAACGTGCTCGAATATGTATCAGTGAACCTAAAATCTTGTTATTTTGTTTGAACGTATAGGGTGGTTGTAGTGAAGAGTAGGTTCTACTGGAGCCACAAACCACCAGGAAACAACGATTCATTTACTTGAATTTATTTTGCAAGCAAAGTTGTTTTGTCATGATGATTGCCATGATGAATGCCATGGTTCTAGACAGAAAGAAAGATGAATTATAATATCTCTCTTGACAAACATAAATATGGCCTTTAAATCAAATGAAATACTTTGACATTGCAGTACTTCATAACATAATTTAACAAGTAAAGATTAGCCATTAAACCATCACAATCATTACTTAAACAAACAATAACCCAATGAGTAAAGGGGAACTTACAGTGAAGGGAATTCAAAAGACACACGGCAAACACCTTCAAACACTCAGGTGTGGTGAGGATGTGGTGAGAACAAAGGGGGGAAGGCCTAACTAGGCCTCTATTTATAGTGGGAGGAGCTATTGATTACCCTGAATCACCACTTGGTGTCCCTTGTGGAGGGGAGGTCAAGCTGAATAAACTTGCGGTTTCTAACAGTGGTCTTGATCTTGAAAATATCAAAGACCTATATATCTCTGCCATTTTTTAGGTGGTTCGGGACAACATTTGTATTTGCTTTCCCACTCGAATTTCTATGAGACTCAACTTGTCTTTTAACAGAAGATTATTGTCTTTAACCAGAAGAATACAGAATATTAAACACTTTCCATTAAAGCTAACAGAAGTTATGTTGCCATCTTCTCATTTAGAATTCAGCTTTTAGATGCCTGTACATATTGTAAATTGGAATTCGATGTACCTTGATTTAAGCAAAGCAGATGAAAGACCAGGTTGGCCTAAATACTGTATATTTGAGTGTATATTTGTGTATATTTGAAAGTGTAATTTATAAAATTATCTGTTTTATTTTACTGCTACTGGATAGACTATAAAGAACTTGGTTTGCCAACACAATCTGACACGTGCATTTTGACTGATTTATGACTTATGATTTTTATGTAAAAAAAAACAGATATTTGGAATGTGATAGATTTGGTCGTTAGCGCTAGGATTTTAAACAAGTACATTTATCCTGGTCTATTTGGTCGTGTTAAGGCGCTACATCTGAATCTCGCCTAGGGCAGCAAAATGTCTCGAGCCGGCCCTGCCTACTGCTAAACTCTACATAATTTACTTAGCTTTTAAACGTAAAATCTGATTAAGCGTTTAATTGTTAGCTCTTGCAATTTATTTTGAAGTTGTATAATAATTTGGGCCTATTCGGTTATAAAATGATTCACTCGTAAAGAGCAGGTTTCACAGGCAAGGTTGTGGAACTACACCATGGAACTGAACGCCTGAAGCATTTGAGCCATGCCTCAACACCGAACACCATCGCCATCTAGTGGCAAGGAATGATGCTATTTTTAACTGCTGTTGAGAAATAGGAAATGGTGTTCCAAGACTTAATTTTGGAATGTTTTATAATTGGCCTTAACAATTTCAAATACTTGCCATACAATACTTGCAGACACTGAGTAAAAACATCTGCAGATGGAAGCAACAGTCGGTGAGCACAATGAATACTAATGCTGCGATCCAGGCACAGTTTTTAGCTCGTAACGAGCTATTCCACAGGAGGGTGTGGGTCGGTTCAGTTCGCAAAGGTGCGGCACGGGTCGCGTTTCCACCGCCAAAATTGGGTGTGACCCGGACTGAGCCGTATTGAGCCGTCCTCTTCTCGCAGTACTCCTCCTTTGGGGTACTGATGGTGTGTTCCTGAATCCTCGAACGCCAGACTTCCGAGTCAAAAGTCGAAGATCACCCAGCTTTGTTGCGTCATTCCTCGAACGCATGCCCCCTCTTTGTCTTCATCTTTCGAAGAGTAGACCGAGAGCATTGATGACGCTCTCAATAAATGGCGCATTTCCACTGCAGGGTGCGGAACGGATCAGTTCGCAAAGGTGCGGTACGGGTTGCGTTTCCACCGCCAAAAGTGGGCGTGACCCGGACTTAGCCGTACCCGTTTTGGCCTCGTTTTCAGGACTCCTCCGATGGGGTAGGCCTACTGAAAACGAGACGAGACACCTGAAAGGGTCCCGGGAAATTCTAGCTACACACCCCCTCCGTTGATTGGTCGACAGAATCATCACTTGCGGGCGACGTGGGGATAAAAACAAACAAACAGTAGCCTCGAGGTATTATTCTTTACAATTAACATGTCACGTAAAACGCTTGCTTGGGCGAACAAGGAGGTGGAGACGTTCGTCTGCATTCTTGGGGTTGGAAGACGTTGTTTACGATGTTTACGTAGCTGCCGCGGCGATCGACATCCGGCCTACCTTAAAGGGTACTTTCGACGGTGGAAACGCGACCTCGGAACTGAGCTGGGCCCCGTTTCCCGAAAGCGTCGTTAGCCTAAGTGGATCGTGAAGTGCGTCGAAAGGGCATCGTAGAGTTTTCACCGCGTTTCCCGAAAGCATCGTGGGGAACGAACGTCTTGAAAACGCTCGTAGCTAACGAGTACTCCAGGGGTGCTCGTAGGTACTCGTAGGACGCTAAGAGCATCGTCAGCTATAGCCTCAGTGGCGACACCATCGGGCATTCCGTCTATTGGATGCGTTTTATTAAAACGCATTGCGCCTTTATGTTCTTAGTTTGGTAATTAATAAAGATTATTAATTAATTTATTAATAAAGATGTTAAAATGGCCAAAATAAAACGGGACAGTCCAGAAAATGTTTGCGCAGGCAGGGCACTCAAAATGTGTGAGAGAAAGTGGGGGGATTTGTGCAGACTGACATAGGCTACTCATAAAACGTAGCATAAAATAATGTAAAAAATAAATTAAATTAAAAAAAATAAAATAAAGAAAAAATAAAGAAATAAAATAAATTATAAAAAACAAGCAAAGGAGCAGGCAAAAGGCTGGGATATGGTGGGGATTGGTCACGTTGACGGGAATGTTTAGTGACATGTGGGAGGGTGGAGGGGGTTAAAAAAAAGTCTCAATCACTCTTCGACGCGCATGAAAACCAGCCGCGTAGTTATGAGGGAGGCCGTCCTCACACCGATCTTCCTCGTCGTCATCGTCCTCAGCGTCCTCCGGTTCAAGCAATGCCACCCCAGCCTTAGCTGCAATGTTGTGCAACATAGCCGTCACACATATCACGGCGCATGACTTGGCCGGCGAAAACTGGAGCCCTCCGCCTGACTTGTGAAGGCATCTAAAGCGCAACTTCCACCTCCCGATCGTGCGCTCAACGATGCACCGGGCCAGACGGTGGGCTTCGTTGTATTCCTCATCAATACATACCTTACCCTATTTCCGGAGGGGCTTTTATAGCCAATCAAATTATCAATCAAGGAAACCCTTATGCGGAATCAGATTAAGTTGGCTCTCTTTGCTGCGCAAAGCATGTTTCAGAAATCAGCCCATTAAGATAAATGTAGTTGTCACACAAGCTATTTTTAATTTTTTGTCATATGGAATTATTTCAGGGGGGAAAATGCCGTGAAACGCACAGTGCATTCAGGATTAGGACTGATATATGTCGGTTTAAGCATAATCAATTGTGTTTTAATGTCTTTAGCATTCATATAATTGCAGTCTATTTTTTCCGTAGGCTACTCTGCTGTTGTCCTTGATGGGGATATATTTTAACCCTTTTTAACACAATTTTCCTGCGACATTCCTGCGTCTCCCCCTCCTACGGAGCCCATTTCAGCACCGTGTCAGTAGACAGTTACAATCCTACGACGTCGTGAGTGCAGCGAATGCGCGTTCACGTTAAGAGGAGTTTCGGGAAACGCTCCAAAGAAATGATCGATGGATCGCAAGATCCATCGGGAGAATGATCGTACGAGCGAAGATCCATCGTTATCGGGAAACGGGGCCCTGGGCTATACCACCCCCTCCCTACCGCACCTTTGCGAACCGATCCGTTCCGCACCCTGCAGTGGAAACGCGGCAAAAATGGCTGCGCCAGTGACGAGATTATTTTTTGTATTTGTACCACGTTGGTCATCTTAATGTCGATTTGAAATGCTCTTACATACTTGATTACATTGCTACTTTATTCCGGTCACCAATTTATATATTGCATGGTCTTGCTGTGGGTGCAATACAATGTAAAGTTGTGTTGTTTGTTTTCGGGCTGGTTTGCTAAAGAGGCTAATGTAGCTAACAATTAACAACGACTAGCCAATTTCATGCCACAATCACAAAGTCGAACAGGAACGCTATGAATGCTCCGAGACCGGAAGTGACGTCAAACAACTCGGAAGGCTGGCGTCCGAGGATTCAGGAACAAACCATGAGACGCCTTAAAGGGTGCCGGGAAGTTCGAGCTACACAAGCCGTCCGTTGATTGGTCTACAGAATAATCAATTAAATAGTTAACTGACGTTCAGATAGGAGAACATTTCTTGAGGAATAATGCACACAAACAAAAGGTCATAAAGTTAACTGAATAAGCAATAATCAACCTTTTTCACTATGTTGTCAGAGGCTGCAGGCATTAGTCTATTCATACATTAGCTGCAATTTCTTCATGATAGGTTTGAAACCTCTTGAATGAGAACAAGTTCATCCAGATCAGCTAGTTCTTCTTGTCTGTCCGCTTCATCGTCTTTCCAGTGTTTGTTTGAGGTGTGTTTCGCACAAGTGTGTGATTGTTTCATGAGGAGTTTCACCCACTCTTTTCATTTGGGATTACAATTCACGCTTCTGCATTCGCCCACACAGAAGAGTGACGAAAATACTGGCACTTTAAAAAAAGAGTGTATGGAATACGACCTGGCACTCTGTTCGTAAGGTGACTGGACCGGTGGCGGTACGGTGTTACTCCCCTCTATACACCACAATGTTTTTGTCCATCTCGTAGATCTTGACCTTGTACATTTCTCCGACCGGCAGGAAAAAAGAACGGTGGGCCTCTTCATAACTAATATATTATTTTTTTAAATTCAATAATTTGAGGTGCCCCCCCCCAGGTAGCCTACTTGGTGCCCTATGCACTCTGCTTACTCTGCGTACAGGGAGCAGCGGGCCTGACTCCATGAAATCATGAATAAACCCCATTTTGTGAGCCAGTTACATAATCTGTTTGTGACCGGCGGCTCCATACCAAATAATCGGACCCATTTGGTGATTGAACCTAACTCTGACTTACTCCCTTCCATCATGTTGGAAATCTACCGCCACGCATCCTGTTGCACTTCCTGCACTCTACGTTCTCACATTGTGTTCTCTCAGAATATATAAATCACAAAAGGCTCTTGACAAATGATAATAATAAAAGAAATAACGATATTTAAAATGTGCCAAATAAAACAATCACATTTCACAATTGCCTCCCAGCCCCGCCTTTATTGGCACACTCTTCAGGTGTGACAGGTAAATTATACACTTGGATGAATAAGCTAAGTAACGAGCAGAATGGCGCGGGGAGGGGGGGGGGGGGGGGGGGGGACTTTTGACTCAGGGTGTAATCTTTATGTCAGAAGTAAACCACGAAGGTGAGACTCATACAGTTAGGTCGGCTAAATCCTTTAATCAATCAAATTCCATAATGCGACTGTCATGCGGTAACAAATCTCTGGACGTGCCGCTGCATGACAGAGTAGCGCGTCTCTCGTGATGCTGGTGGTACCTTGGTGGTAGATATCTCTGAGCCTAAACTAGTGCCGTGCAGTTGATCGAATTTTGATTGCGATTTCGATTTTTGAGTCAAACGATAGACAGACGATTATTAGTTGAAACTATGTATATGTATTTTTTTTAAGTATATTGTTTTTATTCATTAAGAGAACAGCTGGATATATATACAACACGTGTGACCGACACATATTTATACATTCTTATTGATTTGAACTATTATTATTATTTTATTTTTTTAAGGGGACATTTCAATGTTCTCAGTTATTTTGGAGAGAAATGCTGAATAAATGCATCATGTTTTCAAACTCAAAAATAATCGTTTGAATAATCAAGATTTCAATGTTGACCATAACGTGATTATGATTTTTTCCAGAATCAAGGAGCTATACCAGTAACGTGTACCAGTACCGATTAAACCCTACAGTTCAAATGCGCACCCTCTCCCCGGAAACAGCCTATCTTCATAAATGCTGTACAGGCCCTCGATGCCAAACACCTCCGCCAGATCTGTTATTACATAGAAGCGCTTATCAAACGAAAGACTGTTATTATTACATTGCTCCATTCAACTCCACTCTGCGTGAGGAATGTGTGGCATGCTGTTAATAACACAGAACAACCAATGAGGGCCGACCTCATCTTTCCCCGTGTCACGTCGAAGGAAATGACTTCAGCCTAGAGCTACAGCATTAGGACGGATTAGGTCCTGACTGTTCTGACAAAATACACGACCCCCTTCTATCCCGCTGAACATGACCACATGTCATGCGTGTGGTCGACCCAAGCCTAGTTAAAGCAGGGTTGTCTGTGGCCGGGGCACGTTTCTCCCCACATTGTTGATGTTGCTGTTGTCAACATTTTCATATTTGGAGCGTAATTTGTTAGGAATGCCAGAGCCATCTTTCAGCTATGAGCGAGTGAAATGCTCTTCAAGAAAATCAGTTCTGGAGTGCGACTGCCTCTGATTTGAGATAATTAAGATTTTAGACCGCTCTCCCGGGTCATTTCTGTCCAATCAGGGCATTTCTTCCCTGATTGGTTGGGTTCCATCACAAGTTTATGATTGCAACACTTCTCAACGTCAGAACGATTGATAATCTTGACCTCTTGACCCCTCTCTCTCTTTACTGCTTTCTCCTTCTACAACCCTCACCTCGTAGGGCAGCTTTAAAGGGTGTGTTTGTGGCAGCTCAATGTTAACCAACACCAACAGGCCCTCACAGAAACACGAGCAGTGCTGAAGGGCTTGGAGAGAACAGGATTAGACAACTTGGATAGAAGCTCTTCCCACTACACGTCGGATAATTGGACATGTGTTCTCGAACAGGCTGTCAATGTTGTTCTTGTGTTATTCATTCCAGTTGCTTGTTTGAACAAAAAGTTGCAAGGATGGATAGATGTAGGTGCGGAGCGGGGGGCAGGCTTTCGGGACCTGAATCTCACTTCAAAAGCTCCAGATCTCAGAGCTTTTGAAGTTATGACACCATGTTCCCTATACATTACATTAAGCCTCATTGCTGGGCAAATAATTGCCAACAACATATACCTTAATTTCCCTCAGAATATTTCAACACGCCACAACAAGAAAAAAATAATTCCGCCAACAGATACATTCTAACAATGGTCTCCATTCTTGAGTTTTCATTGCCATCTAGTGGAAAGGATATGCAACAGGATGGATAATACTTTGCTACAAAATCATGGGCCTATTGTTGGCTAAGTACATTTGGCATACCTCTTCTAAAATACAAAAAAGCAAGCAAAAAAAAATAAAAAAATCAATTTCTGCAAT
>NC_044065.1:8378896-8381396 GCF_902167405.1 Gadus morhua
ATGGATGTTGTGTCGGTGGCATGTGGACAAAGATCACCCCATGCCTGGGTTTGTTATCTCTCTGGATCTCCTTGGATCTCCTCCCCTCTTGGCTGACAGCCTGTGATGGCTGCAGGATTTATACCAGGTGGGGAGTCCTCTCCATCCCCCCCCTTCTCCTCCTCTCTCTCTCTCTCTCTCTCTCTCTCTCTCTCTCTCTCTCGCTCTCTCTCTCTCTCTCTCTCTCTCTCACTCTCTCTCTCTCTCTCTCTCTCTCTCTCTCTCTCTCTCTCTCTCTCTCTCTCTCTCTCTCTCTCTCTCTCTCTCTCTCTCTCTCTCTCTCTCTCTCTCTCTCTCTCTCTGTCTCTCTCTCTCTCTGTCTCTCTCTCTCTCTCTCTGTCTCTCTCTCTGTCTCTCTTTCTCTCTCTCTCCTTGGTGTAGTTAAGCCCAGAGATTTCTGAGAACAAAGCCTTGGGGAGCTGCCTTACTTCACTCTTTTGAGGACACTGCATGCAGGTCTTCATAACACGCCTCTGTGTGTACGGCTCTGCCACATTCTTCCCCCAGACACATTCATACGGAGCTTAATTGAAAGGGACAGCTGACTCCCACAGGTGATTGTGGAGATAATGTGTTTAGATCCCATTGAGGTTACCCCGGCGAGCAACAGGTAATATAAGACGAGGCCGCGGGGGTTATCATCATATCTCCTTTGTTTTGGTTGAACCCCGTCCAGCTCCTCGCTCAGCCCAAAACACACGGGTCGCACAAAGATATTAAATATTATCTTCGTCAGCTGTAGGAGGAAAATAATGTTTAGCAGTGGAAGTTAATTCGCTGCTTTGATTGCCTCTAAGCACAGCTCTGGATGTGAACTCCAAAGCAAAGTGGTACATGGTACATGGTACCTGGTACCTGACCCTGCGACGTGACCGCCCCCTCAGCCAGAGAGAGGGGGCTCATGTGGGTGGCTGTGCATCGCTTTGATGATCCAAGCGTGGCTCCAAGTGGCTCCAACATCCACAGAGACAGTCAAGGCGCGGCGACCTGGAGACACAGTTCAACTAAGGGTCAATCTTACAGGAGGCTTCAACTCAGGCCATTCACCTACAGAGCATTCCCTTGGGTATTTTATGTCAAAAGTACCACTCAGAATATTTGGAGTGGACTCAAAATACTCAAATGGTACTGATGGACCTGAGTACACTCAAGCAGAATTATTGTATACTAACAAGATATCTGAATATCCAAGTATTTATCTTTTTATTTTATTTATTGTCATTAACCAAGCAACGATATACATTTCAGCTTCAATTATCATCATTTAATTTGTGGAAATGTATGATAGGTGTCAGTGCTGCATAAAGGCAGCTTCAAGTTGTCTTTTGCTGCCAATAAAACTGCAAAGGAACCCAGATTTATCATGGACGTCTGATTAGGTTTGACATTTCTTAACACAATAGCAGGTCTTAGAAGGTATTATTCTAAAGCTGTATCACTGCTTAATACCCTGATCTCTGCCAGGTGAGGATGGGTGTGTAGCTGTCGCAAGGCTTCAGCTGTTCAAATAACACTGAAAAGCTAAATCCATGGGGTTAATATTCTTTATACAGCCACACAGAATAGGGCTTCAAACAGTGATCACTAATGGAATATAATCTTCATTCAAATAATACAAAATATCAAACATTGTCCGTTAATGCTCGTTCAACCCTCAAGAGTTGAGCCGTCCACCTGCAAGGAACAAATCATAAGAAATCCCCAGCTTGTGTGTCTGTTTTGACAGGAAGCTCAGCAGAGTCGATCGGACACACACCACTATGCTTTCGAGTCATAACACGCACAGCTTTGTCACACTGTAGCCTCCATTCATCAGGGAACACAGAGCGATCGCGCCCGGCACAAAGGCAGGCGGTTGGTCCCGCTGAGCTGCCACGTTCTGTCAATGGCGGCCGGCTTAGTCCGCTGAGCCACTGTGATCACCGCCGCGGGGCCGAACCACCGATGTGTCCTCTGGCTCCGCCTCCGCCGCCGGTTTGACCACCTTGAGGGCTACAGTGTGAAGATTGATGTGTGTGTCTGCCACGATAAATCCCGGGTTTGACAACACAGCCTAATTTGTTAGTCGGTGGTTGCGGCCCAGACCCGACCGGGCAGGCGTCAGGAAGAGTGGCAGGCGTGTCGGAGAGATGCCCTTTGCTTGTGGCGGCTTGAAAACCATTGCAGTTGAATTTGAACAAATCAGCAATTATTGCCGCCCACTTAAGCGGCCGTGAGGCAGATGCATGCTGATTTTGTGAACTTGTAAACTTGAATGATGAGTTGGGGTTAAGTGAACCAGGTTAATGACAGTGATTTCGCAGTCGTACAAACAGTCCTCATGCAGCAACAGGTTTTTCAGTTTCCCATGAAGTGTGAATGTGTGTTTGTGTGTGTGTGTGTGTGTCTTTCCCAAAGACTCGAAAGTAATGAAGCTTGCAAATACAAACCCTCTTCTTCTTGAAATCTGTGTGTGCTGTGG
>NC_044065.1:8386396-8401396 GCF_902167405.1 Gadus morhua
GCGAGAGAGAGAGCGAGAGAGCGAGAGAAATAAAGAGCTGCAGAGAGAGAGAGAGTCAATGTGTGTGTAGGAGTAGACGGGGTCAGGGCCTCGAAAGAGATAAACACTGGGAGCTTCAAGCCAGACTGCAAAAAGTGCTCTGAGAAATGTTGGGAGAGGCAGTCGAGTTTGAGAATAACACAAAGAGAGGCTGATGAAATATTTATATTTGTGACTGTGGAAAAATAACTTGAGGCGGTTCTTGGAACCCCCCCTCCCACACACACACACACACACACACACACACACACACACACACACACACACACACACACACACACACACACACACACACACACACACACACACACACACACACACACACACACACAAACACTCTCATCAAATGTTTGTTGAACTTGATATGCAATGAGATAACTGCAAATTAAATGTGGTTTTGCTCTCTTGGGGGACCAGGCAGGCAGCCTCATCGACAGTAGCAGGGTATAAGCTCATGGGCCTGGTGGCATGGGCTCCACAAAGGGGACTTCAATCGGCTGCATTCATCTCAGCACTTTACCCGCTGCCAGCTCAGCGCATATAGCTATACCATGTTTATGTATGAGACTGGTTCTAGTTTAGATGCGACCGTAATTGCGGCAATCGTGCGTTACAGGAGTGTCTAGTAGCCACTTGACTCGAGCACCAATCTTGTCGTTATGGACTGAGTTGTAGAATCGGCACAATGATTGATTGTTGATGAAATTGAATCCAAAATTGCGCGTTTTTTGCTCAACACGTTTTTTGCCCAACTTTTTACGAATACATTTCAGCTAAAATCGGAAAAACCTTCTAAAATTTGCACTTGGTCTCCAAGCCTTCCGAGGAAACAACCCTGTTGATATGTTAGCATAGTCTGCAGCGCAGGAGCAGGCGTGCATATCCATCTGCTCAGTAGGCCTGCTCACACAGTAGGGTGAGCGTTCGGGTTAGGGGTCGCAGTGGCGGTTTCTGCGCAGCTATAAACAAATTGTGCTTGTGCTTGCCGTTTTTTCCCGCAAGAAGAATTCTGACCGCATATCTTCGGAAGTAAAGCAAACGTATCTTTTTGTTTTTGTGGTTGGTGGTCCGCCGTTGGACAGCGGTGCTGCTGCTGGCAGGAGGCTCATCGCACAACTACATCCAGTCCCCCGCTTAAGTGTCCGGATGGTTAACAGTATTATGTTCAAAAGCCTGGGCGCCAACAGATTATTACTGCATTAATCATAGTTAATTATTACCTGTCTTTTTATGCTGATATTTCGATTTATCATCGGAGTCTGTCACCACCAATTCCCCCCTCGGGCCTGAGCGGTCCATGTATCATATCTATCCAAATCACAAGGTTTTATCAGGAAACTAAATGTACAGGTAATTCAGGTTGGAACATCAAAGATTTCAAATAAAACAACAACACCAGCACCGGATCTAATGGCATTTTCACGCCTGTCTGGCTGATGTTAACCAGAGATACGGAATGTGTAGTCTACTCTTAGTTGGCCTGGCGGCTTTCATTTAACAGCACTTGAACTCCGGGGACAATATGCCCTGTTGTTGTGGCCCTGATGAAAGTCTTCACAGCGTAGGGGTGATGTGGGCGTAGGCTCACACATGGCCCTTTATGTAAATTAAACTTAGACAGAGAAGGTCATAGGGGAGAGAGAGGGAGAGAGGGAGAGAGGGGGAGAGAGGGAGAGAGGGAGAGAGAGGAGAGAGAGGAGAGAGAGAGAGAGAGAGAGAGAGAGAGAGAGAGAGAGAGAGAGAGAGAGAGAGAGAGAGAACGCGAGGCATTCGTTTTTGTTTTGCATACTTTTCCCCATCTTGTGTGTGGTGTGTGCTTTGCGAGGTCCTCTGAGGCTGTGTACTAGTGCAGGGCTGCATTTGCATCTGAGGACGGCGACAAGGTAGGAGTGAGGCGGTGTTATCCTACGCCAGCCTCTCTGCATCTCCCTGGCGAAACGGATGATCCGACGATTGTGGGAGAACACCTGCGATCAAGGAGGAACAGATTGGAGGAGAGAGAGAGAGAGAGAGAGAGAGAGAGAGAGAGTGAGAGAGAGACAGAGAAAGAGAGAGACGGAGTGAGAGAGAGAGACCAGAGAGACCAGAGAGAGAGAGAGAGACCAGAGAGAGAGAGAGAGACCAGAGAGAGAAAGAGAGAGACACAGAGAGAGAGAGACCAGAGAGAGAGAGAGACCAGAGAGAGAGAGAGAGAGAGAGACCAGAGAGAGAAAGAGAGAGACAGAGAGAGAGAGACCAGAGAGACCAGAGAGAGAGAGACCAGAGAGAGAGAGAGACCAGAGAGAGAAAGAGAGGGACAGAGAGAGACAGAGAGAGAGAGAGAGACCAGAGAGACCAGAGAGAGAGAGAGAGGGTTTCTGTGTTGATGTCCAGTCTAGGGGACTACAGGCTACTTAACTTGGCTGGGGCTGCAGAGCTCTGCACTATGTAATTGCAGGCAGCTGGTGGGTTGAAAGAATGTTTGCATTTCTGTAGAGTACATCGCCGCGCCGTCACCGCCCGGAGAGGGACCAGGGCGGTCTCAAAGGGGTTTCAGCTGAAATGACAGAAGAGTGACAGTCCTCCACTCGCCGTTTCGAGGGCTGCTCGGAGTAAGAGTCGGGACACGTTAGGAAGCTTGTGAGGAGGCAAAAAGCAGAGCAAGAAAGACTTCCTGGAGTTCTCTTAAGTGTGCCCTCGAGTCTCGGAGGCGTGTGCGTGTGGGTGTTTGTGTTTGGCGGGGTAGGGGCCGGGGTGGGGGGTGATTCACCGACCTCAGCCTCCCAGTAAATTACAACCGGCAGCCTTCACTCATCCTCCAGAGAAGCCACCTGGAGCAGGAGCAGCTGTCCTAACCCCAACCCGGAGGAAGGACGACGCAGGGGGAGCGGGGAAGCGTCTCTTTACTGGAGCCAAGCCTCTCATTACGGCGAGGTTGTTAATCGCTGCTGCACGCACGGGGCGGCGCGGCTCAGAGTGTCGCCGGCGCGCTGAGTGGAGGGAGGTGCTTCTGGTGCCGGAGATCAGGGGGCATGTTCACCAGGTTCCGGCTCCGCCTCAACTCGGTCTCTGATGGGTCGGACATGGCCGACAGGAGCCCGGTGGAACACGCTTGGGCCGAACCAAAAGAGCCCGAACCTGAGCCAGACGACCTGGACTGGGATAGCTACAGCGCCACGCTGGACCACAGACTAGAGGCTGTGGGTATTCTGTCTCTCTCTCTGTCTCTCTATCTCTCTCTCTCTCTCTCTCTCTCTCTCTCTCTCTCTCTCTCTGTCTCTCTCTCTCTCTCTCTCTCTCTCTCTCTCTCTCTCTCTCTCTCTCTCTCTCTCTGTCTCTCTCTCTCTCTCTGTCTCTCTCTCTCTCTCTCTCTCTCTCTCTCTCTCTCTCTCTCTCTCTCTTTCTCTCTGTCTCTGTGTCTCTGTCTCTCTCTCTCTCTCTCTCTCTCTCTCTCTCTCTCTCTCTCTCTCTCTCTCTCCCCCCCTCTCTCTCTGAATGTATAGTTATGTAGAATGCCCGTCTGTGTGTGTCTGCTCACACGTGTGCATCTCAACTGTGTAATGGCGATGTGGTGAATGAAGGTCTCGTCTGCTGGTTCCTGTCCACACATGCTCAGAGGGGAAAGTGTTAAAAGGAGCTGACAGAGGGGCTGGGGGGGAGGGGGGATTACACTGTACAGTGTACACAGTGACGGTGAAGCCAGTAGACAAGAGCAGCACAAGCCCCATGCAAACTGAGCACATATTTAGGAAATGGATGGAGATGGAAATGTGGTACTGTAATGATTTAGAAATATGCCCACGTCTTTGGTTACACGTTATTAGCCTTATTCCTAATGTCCCCGAACCACGATAAACAGCAGCGTCAGAAAAATAAAAAAGGAGCCGTGAACGTGGCGGGTTGCACTGAGACGTTCAGTCGTTTCCAGTCCAGTTATGGAGGTTAGTTGCTAGATAGACATCCATTGGTCTGTATGGTCCAACTTGCTTATCGAGTCTGCAGGGTACGTCACTGAAGGGCTCTAGCAGAGGAAGACAGTATAAAAGGAACGGTTTCTTTCATTCTTTCTGTCTTGGGCACATGGCAGAGGGATAGGATAAGCTTGTGGCATTAGTTGTGGTGAGTTCGTATCTTTTCATTTGAATTTGTCTGATTCTATTCTTTTATTTGTGTTCCTGCTTCGAATGCGTTCTTATAGTCCTGCTCTGGTCCCTTCTCTTCCATACAATGCCAGAACATAGATTGATCGGATGGATTGAAATACCATCCAGGAATTCATTCATCTATCTTTTTTGCGTGTCTCTTGTTCTTTTGGGGGACTCCTGCAGGGTTAACAGCCACAATATAAGATGGTGCATTACCTACACAGATTTGAAGAACTTCAAAATGTAACAACACTCTTAACTGCTGAGATTCATTGGACTCTGCTGAAGATGAATCAATGTAGCGCCTTGTCTCTTCTCACTAGCGGCCACCTGCCCAAGCAATCAATGACACACAACCAAGAACCAACTTACAAATCAACTCTCACGCAGACAAACAACAGAGAAACCACTGTGACGACAGGGCAGAGAGATAAAAGGACCCCACAAGGGTCACAACACTTCCTTGCTTCTCCATCTTCCCCAATGCATACCCTATAATAACATCGGCCGTCTGTCTCTCTTTCTGTCCCTGTCTGTCTGTCCCTGACCATTCCCCTCCACCCCACCAGGAGCAGCAGAGTGCCCAGGCGTCGGAGCAGCGCTGTGTCCAGTTGGAGCAGGTGCGCGCCGGGCTGGAGGAGCAGCTAGAGGAGGAGATGGCCTGTTCGGGCCAGCTGGCCATGCAGCGTGACCGGCTGCAGGCCGAGTGCAACAGCCTCCGGCTGGACATGGACGAGCTGGAGGCCGCCCTGACCTCCGCCGAGCAGGAGAAACAGGTACCGTGGGAGCGCTTTGGGAAAGTTGAGGGAGCGTGGCGGGAACGCTGGGGTCAGTTGTGAGAGCTTTGTGGGAGTATTGGGAACTCTGTGGGAACCACGACCTTTGACTCTTACAAGGTGGGTTCTTGTTCATAGATGGCAAGACCACAAACAATGACTTAATCAATTGGTCTTTGTTAGGAGGGACAGATCTGGTTGGTCCAGATTGGGGAAGGGAGAGTTGTATTATGGTCTGGACACAGATTTTGACCCCGTCTACGCTAAAATAGGACCAAGGTCTGGTCCTCAGAGGCCGGAAGAGAAGCAGGATGTGGTGTGGTTGAAACGGTCTTGAAAATAGAGCTTAATCTAAACGGCTTTAGATGGCGGCTTATTGAGTCGCCTTGGTTCTATTGGTATTTTCATTATGCCAAAGTCATATAAAAAATCCTACATGCTTTTTAATATCGGGAGAAGCCAGAGCAATTGTGTTTTCCCTCTTAAAGGGTTTGACACAGAACTTTGAAATGTGAAACCAGTGTTTTTAATGGAAGTGCACCCAGCTATAACCACCAACAATGATCAAAGTCCAGCAGCACTCTGCACCAACCATTATCTTCTTTATTTATATTTATCCTTTTTATATTATATCCAGAACCAAGACCCCAAAAACAGATGGTAGCATCTTGCTCGCGGGCTTTCTGAGGGCTGCTAAAGTGGAGAGAATTCTCAACTTTAAGATGTGTTAGTGTTGTGGGGTCCAAGTTCCACCGTTTACTCAAAATATTGAGTCATATTTACTCTTAATTATTTCAGTACGGTTTTGTTTGACTTCGCCCAACTGAAGAGAGGAAATTGGTGTGCACAATTTTGTTAAAAAACGTTAGAGTTAGGGTTCAGGTTAAGGTTAGGGAGCGTTACAATATAAAGTTTGTGACGAAAAAGAGATTTCACCTTCGTCCAAGAACACACCAAAGACTCGCAGAGTGTTTCCAACACACGGCGTGTGTCAATAGTGACAATGTTTAAAAGCACTTGACTGACTTGAGATACGGTGTATTTTATCAATCTCAGCTTATCTTATCTTCATTAAGATGTGTCACAGCAGAAAAACTTGCTAAATCTGTTCTGTCATTCACCTCGCTGTTTACCTTGGCTCCATTCACCAGAAGTGGAGATGAACATGTTGGGGTGGTTTCTGCTACCCGGTATAACATGTGTAAGAGTAGATGGGTGAGTACATTGAGGTGGAGCAGATGCCACAAGATGGGACACGAATTTGGCAGTTGACATGAATTTGGCACGAAGGAAACTGGAATCTCTTTATGTCAAACATTTGTGATGTTTGTCGCCATGGGGATTGTTATTGTAGGATGACCTTTTTACCAAAGGACACATTAAGTTCACAGTAGAGTTCTGTTATTTTTTTCGTTCATATATTTGAACACTATATTTACCTTTGTTTCTCCTTGCCTCTCCCCATTTTTCAACTGGTTTGCATTTCTGTCTGACCTCCACGTACCCAAAGAACCGGGGCTCTGAATGGATTCCAGTATGTCACAGAATCTGAATGTCTCCATGAGTAAATACCATCTGCTCGCTCATAAAGAGCGCAAACTGCTTTCAATTTGAGGCGGCAGAGCCACGGAGAACGGCCTGGTTTCCCATGTTACCTCGGTTCACCACAGGGAGAAAAAAGACGTAGCAGTCACTCATGTCCTACTAAATGGAAACAGAGAGATGGAGGATGTTACACCATTGTGTGCTGTTCCGTCTGTCAACTCAAATCTGTTTTTTCGTGCATATAAAACAATTCATCCTGCCCTATGTCACTTTGCTCCTCCAGCCGTCCCTTTGGTTCCAATTGATCTGACATTTTGAGTGTCTGAGGAATAATCTGCAATAAACCTTATTGAACCCAAAGTAATGAAACAGTTGGATCCTGTGGGTTTGAACATTTACTGGAGTGACAAAGATGAAATATGCAAGGAAAAAACATTCTAAAATTAATTTGCAACTTGGTGACCTCCCTTTGCCCTCCCACCCCCTCTCTCTTGCTCTCTCTCCCTCATGCTCTTGCTCTTGCTCTTATTCTCTATTTCATTCTCTATGTCTTTCTCTCTATTTCTCTGTATATGTCCCTCTCTCTCTCTCTCTCTCTCTCTCTCTCTCTCTCTCTCTCTCTCTCTCTCTCTCTCTCTCTCTCTCTCTCTCTCTCTCTCTCTCTCTCTCTCTCTCTCTCTCTCCTCCTCCCTCTCTCCCTCCCTCCCTCCCTCCCTCCCTCCCTCCCTCCCTCTCTCTCTCTCTCTCTCTCTCTCTCTCTCTCTCTCTCTCTCTCTCTCTCTCTCTCTCTCTCTCTCTCTCTCTCTCTCTCTCTCTCTCTCTCTCTCTCTCTCTCTCTCTCTCTCCCCCCCCCGTTAGGGTTCTAACCGGGAGGTGAGGCGGCTTCTTGAGGTGCTGTCTCTGAAGGAAGAGGCGGTGGAGAAGCTCCAGAGGGAGAAGGAACACCTGGCCGAGCTCAGCCAGGTGAGACCTTAATTAACTTGCATTGCCGTCATAAAGGTTAAAGGATCTCAACCGAGGTCAGCTGAAAGGTCGGGCAGTAAACACCAAACACAATAGGGGAGTAAATCTAATTGAGACAGGTGCGGTTAAATGCTAATTGAGAGACAATTGTTGACCACTTAGAGGTATAACGTTAAAGTTCAGATGATACAAAATTCTAAACACAATTTAAAAAGTAATAAAATAAAAAATAGCGGAAGCACTTGAATTGATATCTTGATAATATTATTGCAAGTACTCAGTCATTTGATTTATATAGTGTGGCAAACCTAATCAGACGATTCAAGAATGAATTAAACCGTATCTTGCTTCTCATTTTGGTCTCATCTCATTGCCATTTTTTGCTTATCTTTATATATTAATACAACAAATGTATATTTGCTTCAGTGCTATTTCTCATGAATCCAGCTGCAAAGTATCACAAGGTTTTAACCCTGATTTCAAACATGTTAAGATAACATAAACCATTATTAATCTTCTGTGGGAAAGACACGTGTCTTAGCGGCAACAGCAATGAGGAATTGGATGTGGGCCTTCCAAAAATTCAACCATTTGATGATAATGCTTCACACGTCCACACACACACACACACACACACACACACACACACACACACACACACACATACACACACACACACACACACACACACACACACACACACACACACACACACACACACACACACACACACACACAAATACAAATACATCTTCAAAAGAGATGCTTAATCAATTCCAGCTATCACATTTTAAACTAAAGGTAGAGTAAGCGTGAGAGGTCCTGCACAATAACTTGTGCCAGATGCCGTGACCTACAGTAGCTGTCTTCACTGTAACACATTCCCACGAATACGTACACATTCACACACATACATGCACATATACACTGTCACAGGGACCTGTCCACTGTTTACTGGATTACTCCAAGGTTAAGGGTGAAGTAGGGAATAGAGAAGGAATGATTCTAACGGCAACAGTCAGGAATTTGTTTTGTTAAAAAACATAGAGAGTTTGAGAAAGAGAGACGGAGAGAGAGAGAGGGAGAGAGAGAGAGAGAGAGAGAGAGAGAGAGAGAGAGAGAGAGAGAGAGAGAGAGAGAGAGAGAGAGAGAGAGAGAGAGAGAGAGAAGGGGAGGGGGAGAGGGGAGAGGGAGAGTCAGACAGAGTACATTATGCAGACGGTGATATTTCATTGTCAGCACAACAAATGAACAACAACTGAGTTGAATATGGCTGACAGATGGACGAGAGGCGATAAGATGGTCTGCCATCTTGTTTTAATCCCCCCCACCCCTTTCCCCCCCCCCCCCACAACACTACCCCGTCCAACAGCAGGCCATCGAGGACTTGCAGCAGGAGGAGGAAAAGGTGAATCTTCTGACCAAAGAGAAGGCCAAGCTGCAGATGAAAGCTGAAGACGTACGTTAGTTGTTTCGTTTTTTCTTTTTAACTGAATGGTTTCAATCCTTATTTGTCTTTTTTTTTGTGGTATGCAGGTCTTTTTAGAGACAGATCAGATAAGTACCGAAGAAGTGAAGTGTGTGTTTTCGGGTGAGATGGGAGGATATTAAATCTGCAATCTGCAATCTATTTGGTCCATCAACACCCCCCCAATGCTGGCACTGCTCCGACTTGAGCGACTTAAACAAATAACCAACTCAACGCTAAATTCTCCTCGCTATGCCAGCTGGGTGAGTGTCGAACAAGTTCAAAGACATGACTGGATTGTTAAATGGGAATGTTGTGAAAGCTAGATGATGTCCATGTGTCCAGTGGGGTGGTATTAATTACCAGTACTACAGTTCTTTTGTTTGCCTCCACTGTCACTGCCACGTTCACATTCTGAAAGGCCTGCAGAATTCCCCTAATTGATGCAAGTTAATGTCGAAAACTGATTAATTCAGTCACTAAGAGCCCCCTGACTCTGTTAGGTCATTTTATCGCCCTCGCACCCAGCCAGCGTTCAAGTGCCCATCAGACATGCGTCAGACATATGTTTTACATGAATGTATCACATTGCGTTGCCTCAGACAATTTTTTGAATCCGAAGCAATCCCCATGACATATTTTGTCAATTTTCTTCCAGTTTTGTTTAATCTGAAATCAATTTGATTCCATTACCACATATTTTGAGGAACAAAATAACAGTGGAAAGTATGTCTGAATCATAAACATAAATGTTGGGGGCGGCAGTGGAGACGGAGCCTTTGGCGTGGCACCCTGAGGGTCGCCGGTTCGATTCCCGGCTCCTCCTAGTGTCGATGTGTCCCTGAGCGCGAGCTCAGGCACACCTGTCCACCACCCGTCCCCCAGCTCAGGGACACCTGTCCCCCATGCGAGGTCTGGAGCGTTTAGGGTTAGCCGGCTCCTCCTAGGAGCCGGCTAACCCTAAACGCTCCAGACCTCGCATGGTGGACCCCACGTCGTCAGGGTGTGAATGTGCGTATGAAAGCGTGCCTGAATAGTTGAATGTTAGGCCCTCGTCGTGTTGAGTGGCCACTGGTTAGAATAGCACTGCAACCATTGAACCGTGGCACCTCCTCGCACTGGTGCAGCTGGAGCACCGGCTGGAGATGGAGCGCCAGCAGAGGGGCGAGGTGGAGAAGAGCCGGCGCAGGCTGGAGGGGGACAGCCGCTCCACCCTGGAGAGTCTGGAGGAGGTGGAGAAGCGGAGGGGCGGCTTGGAGGACATCCTCAAAAGGTGCGTTCCGTGCGGCGTCATTACGGTCAAAGACCCGATGACAAAATGTTACGTTCAAATTGCAGATTGATTAAATGTCAAACGGACCCTTTGCTGTCCACCACCTGGGTTAAAGCAATGAATATGCTCCTATCTCGTCCTTGTTGGCCTTCCATATGCCTGGTCTCGGTACGATTTGAGGGAGAAAACAGACCAGATATTCTCACAGAGCCTTTCCCACACTAATATCTGACGGATGGCTACAGCGTATCTCACTTCAATTCTAGCTCCTAAATCATACCTATAGTATCTCAAGGCTTGCGTTTTGATCTTCTAGAAATTCCTCATACAAGCTCAATTGATACACCCGAACACAACCATTAAAGCTTGTGAAAAGTACCTCATGGGCGAGTTACCAAGATGTATTTGATCGATAAATCAACGATTGCTTTACAGCCCTTAAGAGAGAGCCGTCTCGGAGACGGGACCACATGTCCGTAACACTCAAAACAAAGAGCTAGTGCTTAAGGATTCACATTACAGGGGAAAACATACACAGCGCTGACACACATCAAAGTTTGGGGCGCGTTTGAGGCTGACACCTCGGAACGGAAGGGCTTGGGTGACAGGATGGTGGTAGGCGATGGTATTCGTCCACAGCTACGCTATCTATTGTACAGTGGAGGCGCGGAGCCCCAAGGCATTCATCGCTTACATCTTAACCTGTCAGAGTCTGCCGCTGGTAATCGGAGTCGCAGGGAGAATCTCTTTTCTCTACCCGGTCGCGGATAAGTGTTGACTGTCAGACGCGTTGCACGCATGGACACAGAGATTTGCACGCACACATACACACACACACACAAGCATACGCACCCGCGTGCATTCATGCGCATACACACACACACACACACACACACACCCAAGCGCAGAGAGATAGAGGCATCAATCTTCGGAAAGAGATCCTGTCAGTAGGAGAATGGAAAGCGTCCTGGACGTCCTGTAGAGGAGGAGGATTTTATGACCTTCTGTTTCTTTGATCAGTCGTGAAGGGTAGGCCTGTTGCTAAGGAACTCTGCCTTTTGCTGAGGGATCTCACCTGTTGCTAAGGAATCTCCTCGGTCAGGCCTTATTAAACCTGTCAGTCAGCTTACTGTATATTATATCTTCCTTTTACTCAGATTTGCCCTCTGCCTTGCTTAAGGGTATCATTGACTCTCTCTCACTTTCTCTCTCTCTCTCTCTCTCTCGCTCTCTTGCTCTCTCTCTCTCTCTCTCTCTCTCTCTCTCTCTCTCTCTCTCTCTCTCTCTCTCTCTCTCTCTCTCTCTCTCTCTCTCTCTCTCTCTCTCTCTTTCTCTTTCTCTCTCTTTCGCTCTCTCTTGCTCTCGCTCTCGCTCTCTCTCTCTCTCTATACATATTTTAATTAGTTTCTTCATTATTTTTGTCAGGCACTACAATGCACAATTGCATCATAATTTGCTTCACACTAGATTAAATAGTTAAATTAGGAAAAATGGAAATAAACATTGCCAACTCCTTTCCATTTTTTCTTTGTTCAATTTTGCACAATTTGGTGTGAAATATGAATTATCGCTGCAGGTATAGTGGAAAGAAGTTGGTAGCCTAAGGTCGGCAGTAAACTCAACTATTTCCTGGAACCGGGCCACATAATGCATGCTTTACCGTCTCAGTAGCCATTATAGATGATATATATATGCTCTACAAAGATGTTACATACAGAGGTATAAAAATAAAAAATATACCGATATATAAAGATTACAGTACACAGTGAACAGGTGCATTCAATATGCCTTTTAGCTGAAGTGCTTGCGACTTATTGAAATTATTACGACAGTACAGGTTCAACATAGAGAAGTCTTCGAGCAGTCGGGCAACAGTCCTTTATTATAAGAACATTGCAGTCTAACAAAGTGGCACCTCTCTCTCTCTCTCTCTCTCTCTCTCTCTCTCTCTCTCTCTCTCTCTCTCTCTCTCTCTCTCTCTCTCTCTCTCTCTCTCAGGAAGGACCTGGAGATCTGCAACACGGCCACCAAGCTGGAGGCTGAGGAGACTCACAGTGCTGCCCTGGAGAGGAGGGGCAAGGAGCTGCAGGTCGGTCTCCACGTGTGTGTGTGTGTGTGTGTGTGTGTGTGTGTGTGTGTGTGTGTGTGTGTGTGTGTGTGTGTGTGTGTGTGTGTGTGTGTGTGTTTGTGTCTGTGTGTGCGTGTAATTAATATAACGAGACCTCGAGGGGGCTGAGCTGTAACTTTTTAGTGCATTCCTGCCTTTCAACGCGGCTGCTGTGCCCTGCGCTTTGATTGGCCGAGTCAAACCCCCACACACACACACACGAGACATACACACACACACACACACGCACACACGAGGCATACACACACACACACACACACACACACACACACACACACACACACACGCAAACACACACACACACACACACACACGCAAACATACACACACGCAAACACACACACTGACCGACACACACACACACACACACACACACACACATACACACAGACCCACACACACACACACACACACGCACACACGCACACACGCACACACGCACGCACGCACACACACACACACACACACACACACACACACACACACACACACACACACACACACACACACACTCACTAAATGATAACCATCCTCTCCCTCCCTTCAATGTCGGGGGTGCGAGTGAGGTTTTGTTGTAACGCTGCTCAGGTCTCGGCTGCCTCAAAGCAAGGCAGCGCCTTGCGGTTTGAGTGAAGAACTTGATAAAAAAGTGTCTTTGTCTCTGTTACAAGGCTGACGGGAAAGACGATCTGTGAGTGTGTTTGTGTGTGCATGTGTGTGTGTAAGGCTGCACATGTTTTCTGTAGTTTACTGTAGTGTTGGCATTCTCCCTATCATACACAATGAGTCGGTTAAAGGAGTTTGGATGGCAGTGGGACTTTGTATGTGTGTGTGTGCGTGTGTGTGTGTGTGTGTGTTTTTGTGTGCGTGTTTGGTGTGTGTGTTGAAAGTGTGCTCAGCCAGCTTGGCATAGCTTAGGATGGCTGTACATCTACTGATGCTGACACAGACAGACAATTATACAGTGTCTTCCCACCCTTCGTAATGTCCCTCCACAGCCAACTTTATACGTCAATGTCGCCTAACAGTGGCTCGCAGCTGTGGCCTGACGACAACCCCCCCGCTTTTATTTTCACGTTCTCAGACGGTTCAGACACGTCAATGGAAAACCCCCCCTCACATTCTCTGACGTGAATATGCTAATGTCTGCTAATGCTAATGCTCTGGTAATGACAGAGGGGGAGAGGGAAGAGTGTGGGTCATTGTATGGGTTGCGGTGGTGGCAGACACCGAAACATCACGTTTCTTACCCACCGGTCGGCGACTACGGAGCTTTTTGTCTGCTGTGGTGTGTTCTCGAGTGCGGTGATCGTTTATATTGAATAACAGCTGATATTGAGGGTTTCATCCTGTTTTACATGAGGGACTGGAACCCGACCCCTACGACCCTGAGATGTTCTTGCTTACAATTGAACAAGGTTCCTTGAGTCCCATGAGTAACTTGAGTAACTTGAGTAGGTGCTCTCAGGTAATCTCAGATGGGAAATTCAGGATCTTCTTATCATTGTGTAGCAGGATTCATCTACGGTTAAACCTGTTAGCATTGGACACACTAACAGGAGAGGGTGTGCTGGCTTTTAGACCGCAGTGACGGTAGGTTAGTTTAACCCTGGTGTGTTTTAGACCACGGTGAGACAAGGTTAGTTTAACCTTAGTGGTGGTGTGTTTAAGACCACAGTGAGACTAAGTTAGTTTAACCTTAGTGGTGGTGTGTTTAAGGCCACAGTGAGACTAAGTTAGTTTAATGGTGGTGTGTTTTAGACCACGGTGAGACTAGTTTAACGCTAGTGGTGGTGTGTTTAAGACCACAGTGAGACTAAGTTAGTTTAACTCTAGTGGTGGTGTGTTTTAGACCACGGTGAGACTAGTTTAACCCTAGTGATGGTTGTGGTTGTTGTCGAAGGTCTGCCCGCTTGATGCGGTTTTACAATGAGGTCTTTATAGCTGCTAACGTTCTGCCAAAGGACTGTAAAAAAAGGAACAAAGTCAATCTGGGGTAATCTTCGAAGATTAAGTTAAAGCTCAGGTCTGCAATCTGGCTTCTACAACAGACCATTGCTCTGAAACAAACAGTGGAGTCCTGGTCGGGCCCCTGGCTCCGTACACTTTGAAACTCTCCAGGCTTTTCTGTTGTTAGCTATTGAGACGCTTCAGTAAAGCCAACTAGTGCAGCTGCTGTGAACTTATCCTGTAGTCCCCGAGCGATGAAACAAACAAAGATAATGCATCCTTTGTGGCCATTTACCCGCAATAACGACTAGCGTTTGGCTGAGGAAGAGGGGAAAAGTCGCCTTGATGACGACAGCTCTTAAAATGTGTTCTAATCGATACCAGTGGCTCCGCCCAAAGGGCCCCCTGGAGGTCTTTCTGCTGACGTGAACCGCTCCCCATTCGAGATTAAAGATTCAATACTTTATTGCCACACAACTCTGTTCAAGTCACCAGGGATTTGTTTTGTGCTCATGGCAGTACATAACAAAGATCCACAAAACAAGACAATGAACATAATTATGATTTATGAGGATGACCAGATGTCGGGTTAAAATGAGAGGTGCTTATGAGTGCAAGTGATGTGCAGATCTGCATAGAGTCCAATAAATAAATGCATAGTACAGATATAAAGTAGTAGAGTAAAAAGTTGTGCATGTTAGACAGAGCCACTAGAGTCAACCTTCATTATATAC
>NC_044065.1:8403679-8433679 GCF_902167405.1 Gadus morhua
AAGCAGAACCTGAGGCTGGAGGTGGAGGACCTGGCCTCCGCCCTGGACACCCTGCAGAAGGCCAAGGTCAGGGGTCACCCGCGCAGCATGGGGGGCCTGCCCTTATTTGATATCAATAAAAGCACATTTTTAAATGTTTGTAGTTTAAAAGATCACACGTAAACAAATATTGTTTTTCTTTTTGTATCTTTGGGCCGTGTTCACATCTAGCGTTTTTTTGTAATAGGGAAAAGTTGAGCCGACCGTTAAAAAAAAAAAAAAAAGCTGGCTGCGTTTTTTGACCTAAAAGCGCCAAGAGCGTTTTTTCTATCGCCTAGCAACAAACCCATTCTGGACCCGACGTTACTCGCCTACTACATATCCAGGCTAGATCCCATTAGACATGTCGTAGATCTCGTCATGTTCTGTAATTAAAACGTATTATTCGCTCCACCCCGCACTTTCCCAAGTGATTTGTCCGTCATTGTTTCTTGTTTTGACAGTTGAGAGATTCCTAAGTGACAAAGTGTCAATGTTCCGCTTGTGATTGGCGCCAGACATCGCCCGCTTTCTTCCTGAAAGTTGAACCTTTTTCAACGTACGGCAGAAAAAACACTTGGAGAGGCGTTTAATAAAACGTCATTGTGTTTCTTTAGCCTTATCTCATGGTTTCTGTAGAAGGGAGGAAGTCTTACAACTTACTTTTTTTTGTATTATTGTGCACATAAATGTTATAGGTGTCTGATCTGTGTGTTGTAATGCTTGTGTATGTGTGTGTGGTGTTTGTCACTGCAGGCCTCCACTGACATCCAGCTAAAGAAGCTCGAGGAGCAGCTGTCAGACGCCTGCAGTAGGGGAGATGACCTCCAGAGGGCGCTGACGGAGGTCAACGTGGCCAGGAACAGACTCACAGGTATCGGTCCGGACCACACAATGACATAATTTCATACCGTACAGGCCAGTACAGGCCACCACAGCATCGCCTCCGTTGCTGGAAAAGGAGGGGAGAGGGGCTAGGGGTATTCAGTTAGTTAGAATAGCAAAACCTTAATGATGTCACTTAAATACCACAAGATGTCCCTTAATCCTACACATTGCACCTTTCACTTTACCCGACAAGTTGGCTGTTCCCTTACATAGTTAGCACTGCCGTCAGTGAATGCATGTGATGCCTGTGTCACTGAATTAACGTTTGAATGGTTGAATGGAGAAACTCATTTAAAATCCCGTTGAGTGGCGGCAGGTCAGAGAAGTGCAATCTCTCCGCATTCCTTCATTACCTAATCTAAAGAGCCCTTTGGAATGGGAAGAGAAAAGGCAAGTGTGTTTTGACAGCAGAACGACCGTGCTAATTAGAAGTGATTAGGAACATGACAGTTATAATAGCAACACTTCAGGCTACGAAGAGGCTGGAGGGCTCTTCTGTTGTCATCTCGAAGCCCGTGGTTCCTGGAACACACGCATCGGTTGATAATACTCGCTGTAAAAAGGAATCATTCACACTCTGCTTCCCAGGAGATATTCCGGACAGGAAAATACCTGCGTCGTTTGTTTCTTCAGCTGCATTCTGCATGGGCTGTCCGCAATAATAAGCGTTGAGGTACCTAGTAGTATACATTTGAGTACGTATCATTGAGCAGATGCGTTTATCCGATGAGAATTACAGTGATTCCAGCAACATGTCATTAAAGAGCAGGTGGGGGTTAGGGCATCTTGCCGTTTCACACAGGTGCACTTTAGGCAGCTTTGAGACATAGTTCATTTAAACAATTGGGTCATTGATACTCTGTCCTGATGAATCTCCATCTCCTGTTCCCTGTCCTTAACGTCCTGTTCCCTGTCTTCTATGTCCTTTTTCCTGTCCTCTATGTCTTGTTTCCTGTCTTCTATGTCCTGTTTCCTGTCCTCTTCCTGTCCTCTATGTCCTCTTCCTGTCCTCTATGTACTCTTCCTGTCCACTATGTCCTCTTCATGTCCTCTATGTCCTCTTCCTGTCCTCTATGTCCTGTTTCCTGTCCTCTATGTCCTGTTTCCTGTCCTCTATGTCCTGTTTCCTGTCCTCTATGTCCTCTTTCCTGTCTGTTTCCTGTTCCTCTATGTCCTGTTTCCTGTCATCTTTGTCCTCTTCCTGTTCCTCTATGTCCTGTTTCCTGTCCTCTATGTCCTCTTCCTGTCTGTCCTGTCTTCCCGTGGGCCAGTTGACAACGCAGACCTGAGCCGGCAGCTGGAGGAGGTGGAGGGGCGGGCCTGTCAGCTGACCCGCTCCAAGTCTCTGGTCCACACGCAGCACGAAGAACTCCGGAAGAGCCTGGACGAGGAGGTCAAGGTGTGTGTGTGTGTGTGTGTGTGTGTGTGTGTGTGTGTGTGTGTGTGTGTGTGTGTGTGTGTGTGTGTGTGTGTGTGTGTGTGTGTGTGTGTGTGTGTGTGTGTGTGTGTTTTGCATCTGTTCACGGAGGTGCATTTCCGTTTGCGTTTCCAGTCCCACCCAGAACCAGTCATCAATTTGAACATTCAAATCAAAATCAAATTTCTCTCTCACTCACACCTTTCTCGCTCTCTCTCTCGCTCTCACTCTCTCTCCCTCTCTCTCCCTCTCTCGCCATCTCTCCCTCTCTCGCCATCTCTCCCTCTCTCTCCCTCTCTCTCTCTCTCTCTCTCTCTCTCCATCTCTCCCTCTCTCTCTCTCTCTCTCTCTCTCTCTCTCTCTCTCTCTCTCTCTCTCTCTCCATCTCTCCCTCTCCCTCTCCCACCCCCCCTCCTCCCCCCTCCTCCCCTCCTCCAGTGTAAGCAGACCCTGGGCGGGTCGCTGAACGCGGCGCGGCAGGAGTGTGAGCTGCTGAAGGAGCAGCTGGAGGAGGAGCAGGAGGGAAAGCTGGAGCTGCAGCGCCTGGTGTCCAAGCTCAACACGGAGACCACCCACTGGAGGGGCCGCCTGGAGGCGGACGCCCTGCAGCACGCCGACGAGCTGGAGGAGACCAAGTAGGCAGGGAGGGGAGGGGGGGGTGGGGAGTAGCACTGGGACAACCCCAGTATAAAGGCTGAGTTATGGTTGAACGTCGATGCAACGCAAGGGGGTTTACGGACCCATTAAGTCCTTGCGGACCCTCCTTGCGTCCACCGCAAGGGCCTGAGGTGCGCCTCCCAAACATTGTAACCTTGTGTTGAGTCGACGCAGCAGCGAGGGCTTGGATTGGTTCGCTCCCTAAAACCCGACGCAGAACCGAAAACAGGTTCACGACTGTGCCGGGGCAACTGCATGGTCATTGCGTTGCGTCGACGTCCAACCATAACCAACCCTTAAATACTGCTTCTATGGTATTAGTAGAGTTGTAAAAGTAAAAATACCGTTGATGAAGAAAAACACTACTCGCGTAAAAGTAAAAGGTAGGTCATTTAAAAAGTACTTTGAGAACAAGTTACTTTAATGCTTTTAACGAAGCATGTTCATATGATCAGAACAAACAATTCTTAAAATGGCAAGGAAAATGAACCACTCTTAAAAGAACATACACATGAGAAAGCTGTGTGTTGTTTGTAGTTCGTCACCCCAATGACTGGGACTGCCATGAGAATATGACACTGGTATGACATACGTAATTATTTGGTATCTGGAGCTCATAGAAGACCAACTGGTTTGAATAAGGGAGGTTGTAACACACGCCCCAGGACTTGGCTAGCAGTGTCAGGAGCTGTCTTCATTATTGTGGAAGCCGAGCAATAAATGATGCATTCATAGAGGGACCCAAGACATTAACACTGTGTAATATCCATAAACTGGCTCAGCTTCTATCAAGGGCTTCATTATTAATGAAATACGAATATAAATCAAAAGAAATTGGGTCCCTGCAATGAAATAAACATGAAAAGTTGCAATAAATTATTATCTAAAATAAAGTACAATTGTATTTGATGTACTATAATTATATATATTTTTAACAACACAAAGCCCTACGGAATGTTAACAAAAATCTGTTAATCCTAATAAATAATCAATACTATAAAAGATTATTTATAGCTGCCATCTTTATGGTGCCGGTGCAGCCCTCACACAGAGACACACAGGACGCTAACGTCGGTTTGCGCTGCAGGAAGAAGCTGCTGTCCCGGCTCCAGGAGGCGGAGGAGGCGTCCGAGGCCACCCAGGCCAAGTGCTCCTCGCTGGAGAAGACCAAGCAGAGGCTGCAGGGCGAGGTGGAGGAGCTCTGCATGAGCCTCGAGAAGGTACTGCCGACTAGCTTGTAGAGCAGCTCCTCTTAGACGACGGCACTCAGGAACGACCCAAAGTGGGACACACTCCCCTTAGTTTATACGGTGGGTTGGCGGTCGGCCAACCCAAACTACGCTGGAATTGCAAACTGCAAAGGGAACACTCAAAAATATCGGCGCCCGCCTATATTGGTGATCACCAAAAGATCATCAAAAAACTGGGAGCCCGCTGGAATTGGTGATCTTTTCGTTAACGAAAAGATCACCAATTCCGGCGGGCTCCCAGCTTCCAGGGTCCGAGATTTTGCAGTGTTCTGATTGGTCAGTTGGTCCCAATGACACATTGGAATCGTCTTTTTTAGTCCCGAGATGAAAACGTTGAAGAACCCATGCTGTGGAGCGTAACAGGCCTGTGGACAACTTTTGCATTGAACCCCTTGGTCTGATTTTAGTGTTGGGTGAGAGGTTGTGTAAGGCTGTACTTTAAGTGGCCTTGGCACGCTAATCTAATTGCTGAATGATGAATCGTAAAAAAGTTTGAACAGGCTACAGCAACGCATATGAGATATTGGGCTGTCAAAATGTGATCAGACAGAAAATATCTCCGAGACATGTTTTGATGCGATAAATTTTACGCCCTACGAATCGCAACTCAAGGGCAACAACAACTTCCATGCCTAACAAAATCACTCATCCATAGCCTCATGAATCTCTCCAGAACAGGAAGGATCAAATTTGATTCAAGTGTCATTCTCTAAAAAAGAGAGATGATTAGAATAGAATCATCCATCCATCCCCTGATCACCCCTTTGGTCTCCCCCCTCCTCTCCCCCTCCCCCAGGCAAATGGGTGTGGGCAGGCCCTGGACAAGAAGCAGCGTGTGCTGGAGAAGCAGCTGACGGACTGGCGGCAGAAGAGGGAGGAGCTGGTGGCGGAGGTGGAGACGTGCCAGAAGGAGAGCCGCCTGCACGCCGCCGAGCTCTTCAAGCTCAAGTCGGCCCACGAGGAGGCGCTGGAGCACCTGGAGGCGCTGCGGCGCGAGAACAAGGCCCACCAGGGTAACGGCCGTCGCAGCGCAGCGCCTAGCATGTAGCTTAATGTAGAGTGTAACGTGGAGCGTGACGTGGAGCGTGAGGAGAGCGTAACAAAGAGCGTAACGTTTGGTGTAAGGCATGGTGTAACGTATGGCGTGCAACTTACGTATAGCGTAACATATAGCTTAGTTTAGTGTAACGGATGGTAACGCATATCTTAACATTTTTGAGTGTAAGTGTAATGCATAGTGTAGCAAATGATATAACGTAATATATACCGTAATGTTTAGCTTAACGGAGGCGTAAAATATAGTGGAACACGTAATGTATAGCTATAGTACGTTGTAGTGTGTAGTGTTAAATATACCGGACAGCGTAACGTATAGCATAGCATGTAGCGTCATGTATAGCGTAGCGCATTGAAGAGCATATGGAGTAATGTCACATCGTAGTGCATTAGCTGACTCACAGCGAAGCACCACATAAGAACACGTGGCATGTAGCTTATAGCGTTTGACTGTCGCTATGACGGCAGAACCGCAAGACTCTCGGCATTCGGTTGACTCTGTCCGTCCGTCCATCAGAGGAGATCGGCGACCTGACAGACCAGCTGTCGGACGGCGGCAAGAGCGTCCACGAGCTGCAGAAGGCCAAGAAGAAGATGGAGATGGAGAAGGAGGAGCTGCAGGGCTCGCTGGAAGAGTCGGAGGCGGCGCTGGAGGTACGTCACCACGGCGATGCCCTCAGCCGCTCGGGATGCACCCAATGTGTTGTCACGCTCCGTGAATCGCACTCTCGGGATAATCGCTCCCCTTGATCACATTGCGCTCACTTTGAGACGCATGGGGAGAAACATGGAATTCAGGTTCTGAGGTTTCATCGCGGACGAGATGTACAGGTATACGGGGAGAGCGTGAGAGTACAGATGCCAAATTATCCATGCTTTCATACCTTAGTACAAAAGGTAGTAAAAAACCCAGACATAACTTAAATGGTTGACCTCCATCGACGTTCCAACTGCTGCAAAGCTTCTCCTGATCTTTTCCTACCTTTTAAGCCGACTGACCTCACAATCTCCTCCTAATTCAACCCTCCCCCACCCCCAAGGTGGAGGAGACCAAGGTGCTGAGGCTGCAGCTGGAGCTAAGCCAGGTCCGGGGGGAGCTGGAGCGCAAGCTGCAGGAGAAGGAGGAGGAGGCGGAGGCTGCCAGGTATGGCCCACGCCCGCTCTTACCTTCCTCACCAGAACAGCCACCGCTTTCACACCTTAGCGGCTGCTTCGAAACAACGATAATGGGTAAAACATGGATCGTACTAACAATAGACGCGTGACCAGGAGCTGGTGGGACATTGAAGTCACATCAAATTAAGGATAAAGGCATTGGCTTCTCTTCCCGTTGATTTAGAAAGTTGGCTGGCCATCCTTCCAACTCTCTCTGCGAACCACCCAAAGGCTGTATGATGACATACATGCTAATCTCTACCGTGAACCACCTAGAGGCTGTTAGAGGAATTACATGCTAGACTCTATGCCATGACCCACCAAAAGGCTGTGGGGGAGCTACATGCTAGTCTCTAGCACCATGAACCACCTAGAGGCTGTTTGAGGAATTACATGCTAGACTCTATGCCATGACCCACCAAAAGGCTGTGGGGGAGCTACATGCTAGTCTCTAGCACCATGAGCCACCTAGAGGCTGGTCGAGGAATTACATGCTAGACTCTATGCCAAGATCCTCCAGGAGGCTGTTAGGGGAATTACTAATAGTCTCTAGTACCATGAACAACCAGTTTTAGAGGAATTACCTTCTAGTCTCTAGTACCATGACCCACCGAGAGGAAATACCCGCTAGTCTCTACCATGAACCCCCTACAGGCTGTAATGTGAATCACATGCTATTCTCTTCCACATGAGCTTCACAAACAGTCAAGGCTGTCTCTTGGGCTTAATGTAGGAAAACAACAGCAAATAAAGTGCAGATGAGTGCAGTCCCCCTCGTCGAATAGCAATCCTCTGCATCACAGTTTTGGTAGTCATCTGTTTTGCATTTTAAGGGACCGATCGCTGAAGTAAGATTACGAAGAAACCAACGCTAAGTTCAATATGTTTCACAGTCCTGTCTCTATCTTTCTCCGTATGTATGGGACTAATTCACTGCCAACAGATTCTTCCTTTAATCTCTTCTCCTTTCCTTCCTTCCTCCTCTCCAACCCGTCCTGTTAGATTAGAGGTAAGAGATTGTCTTTCCCGCTCTTTTCTCATTTCCTAACTTCCTCTTCCAGTAAGTCATCCACTATGGCAGTAAAGACACCATCAATGTGTTACCCCGTTGGTCTGATAAGAAAGCATCATCTATGATTTAATGCCCAGACAGACAAATACCCGACACAATGGTCAAAGGATTGAGTGCTTCATCACCATTGTGTTCAATTTTATGATATAAATAAAAGCATGTTTGTCATATTTGCTGGTATATATACTTTTATTTACTATAAATATATATTCAGATGTATACTCTCTAATCGTTCCCCCTCTCAGGAAGAGCAACCAGAGGGCGGTGGAGTCCCTGCAGGCCAGTCTAGACGTGGAGGTCAAGGGTCGCGGGGAAGGCCTGAAGCTGAAGAAGAAGCTGGAGGCGGACCTCAATGATCTGGAGGTGCAGGTGGACCTGCTCACCAAGACCAACGCCGAGCTCAGCAAGAACGGCAAGAAGATGCAGCAGCAGATCAAGGTGTGTGTGTGTGTGTGCGTGCGTGCGTGCGTGCGTGCGTGCGTGCGTGCGTGCGTGCGTGCGTGCGTGCGTGCGTGCGTGCGTGCGTGTGTGTTGTCTTCAGCCCTTCCATTTCTTAATGATAACATCTACTCAGCAGCAATGCATTGAGAAAGAAATCTGTGGGTTTACCTCGCCCAGACTGGTTTGATGATTTGGATTGCATAACAAAAAGGGAACCAGAATTCGAAGCGTCGCTGTAAAAATCGAATATAATTTAATAAACAGATTATGTTTGATAATATAAAATAAAAAAAGTCAGTCAGTCATTTTCCAATAACAGCCGCACAACAACTACAACTACAAAAACAAGCGTTTAAGCTCCAACCTCTCTTTCTCCATTCTCTCCCTTCTCCTCCCATCTCTCCTCCTACATCTCCTCCACTCTCCCCCTCTCCCCCTCTCCCGTCCCAGGAGCTCCAGGCTCAGATGGAGGAGGAGGTGCGGAGCGGGGAGGAGCGTCGGGAGGAGCAGGCGGTGGGCGACCGGCGCTACCTCCAGGTGGCCGGAGAGAACCAGGAGATGCGCGCGGTGCTGGAGACCACCGAGAGGGCCCGCAAGACCCTGGAGGCGGAGCTACAGGAGGTCACCGAGAAGTGCTGCCTCCTCAACAGCCAGGTGAGGGTCTCGAGGGGAGTGAAGCCCCAGGTCCATCTTGAGGGGGGGGCGCTAGCTCCAGCGCTAGGGTGGGCGTTGGAGACGGCCTGTGTAATGTTTACTAGTACGTACTCATGTCGTACATATGTATTCATGTTTACTAGCATTTTCTTATGTGTACTAGTACGTATTCATGTGTACCAGTACGCACTCATGGTACTGGTATTACTAATTTGTACTAGTACTTAAGAATGTGTACTAGTACGTACTCAAGTGAACTAGTACGGACCAATGTGTACTAGTATTTCCCAATGTGTACTAGTACGTACTAAAGTGTACTAGTATTTGCTAATGTCAGTACGTACTAATTAATGAGTACTAGAACAAACTAATAAATGTGTACTAGAACGTACTAATTAATCTGCAATAGCACGTGCTCACTACATCTTCTAAGTGAATGCTAGTACTAGTACTATTACGTACTCAAGTGTACTAGCTAGTACTAATGTGTACTAGAACATACTCATGTGTACTAGTATTTAGAAGGTACACCTATGTACTGGTACGTACTCAATACGTACTAGTATTTAGATCGCACTGATGCGCTCTAGGACGTAGTGATGTGTACTGGTGCGCTCTAACCCGATGCGGTGGGGCCACAGCTGCAGTCGTCGGTCAGCATGCGGAGGAAGCTGGAGCTGGACCTGCAGGCCCTGCTGCAGGAGCACGAGGAGGTGCAGACGGAGCTGCGAGGAGCCACAGAGAGGGCCAAGAAGGCCGGGGGGGAGGTGAGCACACGCACAAGACTCGGAACAGAAGACGCACTTACACACACACGCAGACACACAAGTAGTCCCGTGTGCGTGTGTCGGGAATTAGTATCGGTGGAAATAATTGTTTTTCTAAAGTGAGGTCATGTTCTCATTATGTTCTCATAATATAATAAAGTAGATATTGTACAAATATCGACTCAGTGCCAGAGACAGACGCACACACACAAAGACACACACACACACACACACACACACACACACACACACACACACACACACACACACACACACACACACTTTGTTATCCATGAACATCTCCCACCATCTTTCGGTGTGTCTGGTTGCAGTGCGCGTATAAATATGTAAGTGTGTGTGTGTGTGCGTGTGCGTGTGCGTGTGTGTGTGTGTGTGTGCGTGTGCAGTGGGTGCGCGTGGCGGAGGAGCTCCGTCTGGAGCAGGAGGCGGCGGTGCAGCAGCAGCGGCTGAAGAAGGCTCTGGAGGCGCAGGCGAAGGAGCTGGGGGTCCGGCTGGACGAGGCCGAGCAGATGGGCCTGAAGGGGGGCAAGAAGATCATCCAGAAGCTGGAGGGAACGGTGGGTGGTGCTGGAGGATGGAGGGCCTGTACACAAGCACAAATACATAAGCAGGCATGCCGGTATGCATTCATGAACACACAGGCATGCAAGCATGCAGGCATGCATTCATAAACAGAAGCATGCACGCATGCATGCAAGCACGTATGCATTCATAAACATACACAAGGCTAAACTACAAAACTAACAAATAGTACATCAAATGACCAGTAATGCTGGCATCCAGCAAACACTGGAGAGTCTCTGCGGCCTGTGACAACTATAGTATTACTATGACTATATAACACAGCATTGAGACGATAGTATTGTAGACCGCAGCCCTGAGACTGCAGTGCCCGCTGCACAGGTGAAGGAGCTGGAGCTGGAGCTGGACGCAGAGCAGAAGCGCCACGGAGAGACGGTGAAGAGCCTCCGGAAGAACGAGCGTCGTCTGAAGGAGCTGGTGTTCCAGTCGGAGGAGGACCAGAAGAACCAGCAGCGCATGCAGGAGCTGGTGGAGCGGCTGCAGAACAAGATGAAGGCCTACAAGAGACAAGTGGAGGACGCCGTGAGTGGGCAGGGAGAGGGCTGCAGAACGCTGGTGGTGGTGGTGGTGGTCATGGTGTATATTATACCCGCCAATATATGTTTAGCCTATTATTCTGTATTTAAACTACGGTTACACATACACTATTTCCAATGAATGCAATAATACACACAACACTATATTGTCAATCACTGGATAGATAATTTTGTGTTACAGTGCATTACACGTGTAAATGTAAAACATGTGTAATAGATGGACTCATTTAGAAGGATTTGTGGAAGCATATCTTATCTTGAAGATGTGTTGACCTGCCGTCTTGCTGTCTGTGTCTTCTGTTGTGTTTTGTGTTTGTTCTGTGTTGCTGCATGGGTTATGTTGTGTTCTGTGTTCTCTTGTGTTGTGTGCTGTCCTGTGTTGTGTTGTGTGTCATATGTGTTTTGTGCCTTCCTGGGTGGTGCGTGGTGCTCAGGAGGAACAAGCCAACATGAACCTGGCCAAGTACAGGAAGACGGTCCACGAGCTGGACGACGCCGAGGAGCGGGCGGACATCGCCGAAACGGCGCTCACTAAGATCAGGACCAAGCGACGGGACAGCTTCAGCAAGGGCTACTCCTCTGTAAGCCCCACACCGCACAGGGCTGCTCACGGTGGCGCTTGTTGCTTTACTCAGCAAGTCTTCACAATGTTGTGTTCCAGTTTGTAAGTTACGGGTCCCGAGGGAGGATAACAGAGCATAACAACATTTGATGTTGTTATGGCGATAAATATAATGTAGCTGTATTTGCTATTTCCATTCTTGTCTGTTGTTTAACACTTTCTCCACATTCGTGAATGATACAAAAAAAGAAAAAACTCTTTGTGTTTGAATTAAGGTTTATGTTTACAAACTGTGAGTTGTTCGACAGAACCTTGGCTAGGGTTTTTCCATATGTAAGCTGGTACGGTCGAGTTTCACTTGTAGAACAGGTCAGGGGTTGGATATCGCTATTCTTATAATGGTGGACCTGACGGTGTCCTGTGACTGTGACATCCAGTGAACCCTCACCATCCCGTATGTGTTCCTCTCTACCAGGGCTACAGCACCCCCTACCCGGGACTGGTGAGGTCTCCCAGCTCAGCCGGGTCGGAGGGCAGGTGTGAGAAGCTCAACGATGACGATGCAGAGTCCGTTAACTCCCTCATCCCGGCATACCTCAACTCACTCAAGAAGCTCATGATCGACTAAGGAGCGCTCGGGGCTACTTTCACTTTTGGTTTCACTTTCACTTTGAGTTTTCACTTTCAGGTCCGATTCTTTCAGGGTGCCCCTATGACTAGCTCTCGCTGACATTGAAGAAAATAATCCCACGTTGAAAAATAAGGCGTAGGATTAACTACTTTATATTATATAAGTATATGAGTCACAGCAAATTGTAATGCTGCAAAAATAGTAGACATTTTAAATAGTAATGTTATGTTGAATGTTTGAGTACTGGGATTAATTGTTCAAACCGCATTACTTAGTTAAAATCAATGAAAAATCAATGAAAAATACAACTATTAATGTCCTTTAACAAAATGTGATATTTAGGCTATTCATATTTTCTACTTTGGTTTGCATTTTATTTAGCTAAGATTATATTCTCTGTAAAAGTCTGAAGTGGGGATATATCATTAGTAAGAAATTTAAATACAATTTGAGCTACCTATCTTTTTCTACTATTCTATTATTGTATATTAACTCTTGATAATTGTTTGAACGATGCTAGATTACTCAAATATGGCATTACAGCCTGGAATAAAAACATCATCACAGTAGAATATACATAATATTTCTGGGTTATCTTTTTAAGTGTCATGGTTTGATTGACATAATCAGTACGTCAAAAGGCACGGTTATACTGTAATATTTTTGTAAAGAAAATAGATTGAATATGGACAATCTTAATTGGTTGTTTCGACAATCCACATTTTATCCTTTTGAATTGTTCTGACTTGTAGAGAACTAAATGCAGTGCAGGATTCTGTTTGTGATGGGATATATATTGTTTGCCTACTCTTTAGGGGAAAATAATATTTACACATCACTGAATATATACATGCATATTCCTGCCCCCAAAAAACAAATTTGTCCAAAATAATGTTTTTGAATGTGAATGTTTTTCAGTTTTTTAAATTACGTTACCAAATTAAAAATCTATAATCTTCTTTTCAATCAAGGGATTTTTTTTTGTAACCACATGTGTAGACAATGAAAGGCAATTGAAAAGAAAGACTGAAGAGACCACTGAAATGTAGAATATATCTATCTTTAATATTTTTATTTATGGTAATGAATGCCAGCCATTGAGCAGTTAATGTATATAGAAATCTATGCCGCCAGTGGTCAAAATTATACTTTAAAGCACACTAAACATAGATCATGTGTGGTTTTTATACACTGATTTTGTACAAGTTAAAGGACAAGTTCTAAGACATGTTTCCGATCTGATTGATATTTGGTATCGTGGGCGAAGAGGAATTGGTCGTTTTGTACCATCTACAGGGTATTAGAATATGCTCAAATTAATGTCAAAAAGATGCACCGTATACCTTAAATCTATAATATTTGGGAAATTTAGGATAGATATTTATAATATATCTAATGAGCGCAATGGAAATCCTTACGGAATCATCTGAATTAAAAGTGGATTTGACAACTGCATACAATCCTTTGACATACTCTTAAACAAGTACGTAAAGATTAGGTTTATTCTGCCCTATACTTCAGAAGCATATCACACATAATCAAAGAAATGCATCAAATTGATTTCTAATGGGTCAACGGTCAGAATTTGTTCACATTTTTGAGCAGAAAGTGCAAATTGCCATTTAGTAATACGCATGGATGAATTAATAGTGACAATTAAAGAGTCAATAGAATTTATAGACTTTTACATATGTGATGGAATGAGAAAATGTTTCACCGAGAGTTTATAACATCAGAGCATGCACAATCGTCCACAACAGCAACAGGAGTGCTAGCCACACTAGTAACATACTAGCATTTTGACCGCTTGGCCTCATCCTCCCAGCAACTTGTGGCCTCTCTATTCACCTGGCGGCCATCTTGTTCCAAAACGCTACCTGTGTGGGGGAACTGGATGCGGAATTCCGCATTCATTTTCCCCCGCCAGGTAATGTTTCCAACAAAGATGGCTGCTAGGTGAAAGGTCCATAGGCTCATACAGAACAAGCCAAAGATCTGGAGAGTAGCTTTACCGGGTATTAGCAGCTTTCATTAAATGCCATTCTGAATACATTTCTGCCTGCTTACAGTCCTACTGTCTGTTTCTTTCACATCGGGGTTAGGAAATGTCTTTACAGAGCTTCAAAAGCAGACATGGAACAGTGTTTGCGTCGCTGCGATGCTCGCATACTAGAGCAAATTCTTTTATACTTACGGAATTGTGAGATAACCATTGCTTGACTCTCGCTCATTCTTTTGCAGTATCCACTGGTCTAAAATAAAAAATAACAATTCTTCACTCTTTGTCCATTGTTGACGTGTCTTCTCACCCACGGTGTCAATTTGCTTTTCGACTGACAAACATAAGACCAACGTCGACCACACGGAAACATGTGACGACATCGCCTCCTCCCACCAATGCTCAGAAAAATCTCAACACATCCTGGGAACTTCGCGTGTTGTGGCTCAGTCTCGCCCCCTGCTGGCTGAACGGAGCTTAGTGCGACTTGAGGTGCGGTATTCAGTGAATGCCGACTGGTAACCGCCTTATCTTTTGTTTTTTATTCCGAACCAAACCAGGGACGACTCAATCCAAACAAAACCAACCACCATTCAACCAGAACTGGCCCTCGGGTCTGTGTTTATGTTTGTTTTCTCAGTAAGGGCTTGGCATACGCCCAGCAAATCTGGTCAGCGTACACATGCAGGGTCAGATCTCTATATCCACGGGTCGGATCTCTCCGGTCTGGTTCTCATTCACCCAGAGCTCTCTGTCTCGGCCCGGGTCCACTCCCTGGAGCAGCTGGTCCACTGGCTCCATCGTCTGGACACAACAGGGAAACACATGACATTTGTCCTGTGAGCAGATCAACACCGCAACGTTTGGTGTTGATATAATTCAATAAAAAACATAGTGGGAAATGCGTGTAGCTTTTTGTAAGAGGTCAGCTATTATTATACGGTATAATAATAGCTATATACGGCATGCATATCGTGCGGGAACAGCCTACCCTTGGCTAGAGATAACTTTTTTTATGGAATTATCTTCATACGTTTTTTGTCAGATAGTTTGCGAAGTCACTTCCACCCCCCCCCCCAAATTTAATGCAAGGGCAGGGTTGAATCGTATCGAACAAAACAGGCTGGATTTTATCCAACAGGCTAAAATGTGATTAGCCAGGGTTTTCAGGATAGTAAGTTATACATCCATGCCGTTAAAATACCAGTAAAAACCCTGAAGCAAATTACGGCACTGAGAAGTTGATCGTTAAACGTGCTATAAAAGAGATCTCTTGATTACCAAACACTTGCAACGGCAGATGAGACACTTTTATTTGACGCAGAGTTACCCAACCAGCCCAAAGGCAGCTTGGACGAGGCTGTGCTGACTCTGTGGAACTGAGGAGTGTTTCTACTGGACGACACTATTCATACAACAGATCCTCTTCACATGGGTGCACCGTATGACATACCCAGGGGTAAGCTTATCAGTCGCTCAGACACTATTTATGTGTCTGCTACTTATATGGACCGCGGCACCGGTAGCAGACTAAGCTAGTGAAGCTAGCTCTGTGATAACACATGTTGACCATGGCTGGCATAGACGTATATACATAGAAATATACTGTATACGTAAGACGCCACATTGGTCTTCGGATCGTACGTCAACGTCAACATCACGTTGTTCATATTTTGGGATAAAAAGCACAATAATGATTACATCTCACACAAGAGTCGTTTTTATTCTGGGTTTATTAGGGTTTGTGATATATGTCATAAATTGATATCAATATAATTCTACTTGTATGTGTTAACTGCTCAGTTTTGGCCTCTCAAATATGGCGCCGATGTTGACATATCGTAGCAGCAAGAAATTGACATTTTTGGAAATTATAAGGCATTTGTTGTTTTAAGAAGTTACTTCTCTATTGTAACTACTTAAGCAATTACTATAGTGAAGTACACGTCTTGCCGTCTCATCGCAGTTAAATAATAAATATAATACTGAATGGCAAAGCCTCAATACTAGGCCGTGGAATAAACAGACGGCCATTTAAACATTTTAGTGTCTGGTTCAGTGAGGCTACATTCATCTCCCCTGTGCAGTCAAAACAAGTTTTCTTCTTCATTAATTTTTGAAAAAAATGATATTCCTCTCTAGTTTTGACTGGTTTGTACTGGCCTTGCTTGGCCTATTTGAGCAAATCAATCATTTTGTGATCTCTTGTGGACAACGAGATACATTTTTTTTCACATCCGCGTCAGTGTGGACATGACCTCAGGCTATTGGTGGGAATCCATTTGGAATACTCATTAAATCCACAGGACAAGTGAAACAGACATTCATCAATCCAATCATTATCCTGGATTTCCACTTTACTTTCAGGAGCAAGTTGTTGGTTGAGGCGCTTAGTTATTGGTTGAAGCGTTAAAGGCCCACTATGCAACTTCGGGCATTCCTTGGCTGTTTTCTTGATTTTGGCACGCACATTTCTCTACACAGCGCCCCCTACAGCTTCGTAGTAGATATTTCACAACACTGTCGTAACAACTCGTTGACGACCCTTCCCCATGCACTTCTACGCGAGCCATGTGCATTTGTTTTCAAAGAAGCCGGCGAATGCGTGGAGCCATGTCCGAAGTAGATGTTCATAAAGTGTAGGCAAGGTTATACATTTTTAAAATGGTGTATTTGTATTGCAATAAACATAAATCCATCCTTTTTTATAGTTGACGGGGAGAATTTATATCCTAGATTATAATTGTTATATCTTAGGTTGAACAGAACAATCAGTGTAAGAGGTTTGGCCAACATAATAATCTAAATAAACAAGAACCTGGATTCGGGGATTCAGTCTGTATCTGGGGGACGAGACGGACGAACAGCAAAACACCCATGGAAACAAAGGTGTTTATATGGTTGCAACCAAGCAAGCTAGAAACATACAGGGCTCACAACAAAACGGTCGAGAAAACAATTTTTACAGGGCTCACAACAAAATGGTTGAGCAAACACATTTGTACAGAGACTATCAACATCAAGAATACCACGAAGACAAAGTTCACCCAAGGGTACTTTCAATTTCAAAAGCAAGACGGCCGAGTCGGCGTCTGATTTGCAGTCTTCTTTTTCTTTCAGTTCACGCTATTCCTAAAAAGCTTGCCCAAAGTTTACTCGTGTCTGGCCTCTCTGTCGGTCAGTCTCCCTTTTCTCTTCTTCTGTTCCTCCGACATTGGGTTTCTCTGTCTCTTTTTAGTCGGCTGATCTATGATGAATATAACAATCCCTTAGTTGTTTGTGTTTATATCGAGCCGGTTCCGTGTTTCGGGGTCTGTGCCGTAAAGCACCAACGCCCGGAGTTCAGAACTTTCAACGCGTGACGCTTAGCGACGATAGCCAATCAGCGTGGAGCTTGACCCGACGTCACTGACAGAGAGTAGTGACCCTTGCACAGAAGGATACGGCCGACATCTTTCTTTATTCTGGGTGGAAATAGTAACATAGTTACGCCATTAAATGCGTTTATGGAAACATTTTTAGCGAGAAATGTGCATTTTACTTTCATAATGTTCGCTCGGTAAATGTGAAGGATGTTTGGTTCGATAGTTATGACGAAGAGTGAACGCTCCGTTCACTTGCATGGACAGCGTCTCTGGTTGCTAAGCAACCTCAACGTCTTGGCGGACTATTTCTCTGCTGATCAACACTACGAATGCTGGAAACACACCAGACACACCATGTGAAGTTATTTAACCCGATTATCGTTATTTATGAGTCTTTAGCCCAAGTGAAGGAGTTCAAGTACCTCGGGGTCTTGTTCGCGAGTGAGGGTACTATGGAGCGTGAGATTGGCCGGAGAATCGGAGCAGCGGGGGCGGTATTGCGTTCGCTTTACCGCACCGTTGTTACGAGACTCTGTCCATGCAAGTGAACGGAGCGTTCACTCTTCCTCCATTGGGAGGTGTTTCAGGCACGTCCAGTGGGGAGGAGACCTCGGGGAAGACCCTGGACTAGGTGGAGACCTCGGGGAAGACCCTGGACTAGGTGGATAGATTATATCTCAACACTGGCCTAGGAATGCCTCGGGATCCCCCCGTCAGAGCTGGTCAATGTGGCCCGGGAAAGGGAAGTCTGGAGCCCCCTGCTTGAGCTGCTCCCCCCGCGACCCGACCCCGGATAAACAGATGACGATGAGATGAGATCGTTATTTATATCCGAGATTATTTAATCTAACCCGATCTAAACTCTATCATGCACCCAAACACGGCGGCGTTTGGGTTTCCTACCTCGGACTCTAGCGCAGCCACATGCGCGTTGAACCATTTTTGTGACACACAATGATCAAGCGTCAGGTTAGGCGCGTTAGCGTTATCCAACGCGAGTAACGCGGTTGGTGTGGCCGTACCATTAGTCGATTGATCCTTGATGAATGCAACAATTGCCTCGCAACTGGCTGTTTATATCTAGCCGGTGCCATGTTTGGGTGTGTGTCTGTGCCGTAAAGCATTTTCGAAACTACAATCTGACTACATTTTCGAGGATACTTCCGTTGCGTCACATCCGGATTGTGTCGGTCCGAACAGAGCAAGTTGCATATGCGCTTTTTCACTGGAGAGGCGACATGGGTAAATGACACACCCACCAATCGACCCAGAAATGGATGCAGAACCATCAGCATAACTCTCAACCTGCATACTTAATGTAATTTTGGCTAAAAAAGTTGCATAGTGGGCCTTTAAGTTATTGGTAGTTATTGGATAGTGGTTAATTACCGGTTGAAGCGTTGAGTTATTGATCAAAGCACTTATTTATTAGTTGAAGTGGTTAGTTGTTGGTTGATGCAGCTAGTTACTGGTTGAAACGGTTGGTAATTGGTTAAAGGGGTTAGTCATTGGTTTAAACAGCAAGTTACTGGTATAGTGGTCAGATAGTGGATAGTGGTCGGTTGAGGCGGAGAGAGCTCTCTTACACTCTGGTTGAACATGTCTGTCTCGTGGCGGAGGGTTGTGTACTGACACAGATGCTGTCGGATCATCTCTATTCGCTCCACCTCCAGGCGCTCCAACTCCTGCACAGGCCATGGGAAGAGAAACAAAATACACCTTATTCATGAATAGCCTACTGTGTGTTTGTCAGCGCAATCATTGTTTTGAGGAACTAGGATTCATGTTTTCCAGTAAAATATGATTTATCTGATGGGAGGTTGAACAGTACTGAGTCACTCTTGAGAAAGGGAATTCACTGACTTAACAAACAATGAAACATTTAGGGAAGTGTTCATGCTGCTATGAGCAATGCCTGCCCACCAAACTTTTTCATTTTCTTCTTTGCAAAGTGTGTGTTGAATGAGTCTCATGGTTCTAATGCAGCCACTTCCATAGCACTGGCCAGTCGTACAGCAAATTCTTGGGAACAGTGAGACTCAATCAAAACACATTTTCATCAAAACATCAAGTGGGGAGGGTAAAAACTGCTGCTTGCATCTTTAACCCTTTACAACTACTAGTCCTCCTCAATCTACTACTAGTACCTTACCAGACTAGTGGTGACCATCTCCTCAAACCATTTGGACTGGGACTGGTTGTAAAGGTCCACACAGCGCATCAGCTCATCTCCTGGGGCCGGACGCCAAACAGAAAGACGGGAGGGTGTCAGCTGGTAGTTACACATGCTCTCCATTAGGGGGAGTTATCGTCACGATACGGCCCCTTGCCCACTGCTCCAGTAGTTATGGCAACACTTTCAAGCATTGCAACACCAGGTGCTCCACGTGAACACACTCACAGAAAAATGCTCGCTCAAGCAAAGACACACAAAGACATACACCCACACCTCTCTGACACACAGATGCGCATACGCACACACACACACACACGCACGCACGCACGCACACACAGACAATTATCCAAATGGCTTGGATAAAATGATGGTTCACAATAACAGGAAATACTTTGACCTGAAAATGACAATGACATTTTACTGGCAATATCAGACAAATGATCACTGATGAGGAAATTATGCAGATCTATTCTGCATTGTTCAGGCATCATATTTGAAGGCCTCTCCGACTAATATGAATATTCAAACAATTGGATTCCTTTAATCTTCTGCCACTTTCGACAGATACAGAAAGAGTATGTCTATAGTTTTGGCAACAATAACGGTTTAATTTTTTTCGAAGGAAAGCTGTATATTAATAAAGATGGTGAGCTCCAAGATGTGGAGGGACTTTGTTGTGATCGAGAGCAGATGTGTTTGCTGTCTCTGCCACAGAGCAGCGCTCAGTAACAACTGCTGCTCACAGATTGCAAAAGTGGGATGGAGGAGTGATGTGTGTGTGTGTATGTCTACTTCTGCGTCTGTGTGAGACGGGCAACGTGTGTGTGTATGTGTGAGAGCAAGGTGTGTGTGTGTCTTAGTGTGTGTGAGAGAGGTGTGTGTCAGTGTCTGTGTGTGTGTGTTGGTGTGTGTCTGCTTATGATAGAGAGAGATGGATGTGTCAGTGTGTGCGTCTGCGCACGTGCGTGAGTGAGTGAGTGCGTGTGTGTGTGTGTGTGTGAGAGAGAGAGGTGGGTGTGTTGTTGTCATGCATGGTCGGAATAGGACCCCACCACCCAGTGTGAAGGAGGTCTGCATCTATTTGCTTTTACCACCATCACCAGAACCACCACCCACCACCACCACCCTGGAGATCACGCTGTCACACGCTGTCACTCCAACCTTTTGTTTTAGGACTCTTTTACAGTTCCTCGGATTGGGTTTTTGTGTTACCGAATAGCCGCGCTTCTTCCAATGCTGCTTTTACCTCCAGAGCCAATTATTCATTGTTTTCAAACAGATGACCTGGTTGGTAGCTAGGTGGCGGTCAAGGTTCATGAGTTTGGCTCCTCTTGGTGAGTGAGTGAGAGAGTGAAAGACAATGGTGGGAGAATGAGAAATGTGAGAGGGAATGTGTGAAAATGCTTTTGCGTTTGTGTGTTTTTTGCACAGGCGTCAGTCTGTTTCTGTGAACACACCCTCGTGGGTCTGATGAAGGCTGAGTGTTTGGTGTGAAAGAGGAACAGACATGTGGGATATCTCTGGCCCCTCTGAGTGTCCTGGTGAGGAGCTCAGTCACTAACCCAAGAGATCAAACTCAGCTGGTTCCCTTCCAAAGCATGCGACACTTCATCTTAAAACGATGGAAGTATAGACCATTGACAAACGCGCTGTGACAAAATGTATTTCTTAAATATTTATAAAAATAATAAAATCGAACATCTGGAGCGAAGGCGGAACTAAGGAGTTGAGCAATTATCTCGTGCCCGGAAGCAGCTGTTAGGAAATCGGACAGCCGCTAGGTCGCTGTGAACGTTCACGTTGACATCCATGCGTTCATATATCGGATATTTTTTGAAGACACCTGCAGGTGTCTGGGTTACAACAAAAACCAGTGGGGCATGACCAGAACAACTGGGTTATGACCAGAACCACTGGCCTACGACCAGAACAACTGGGTTACGACAAGAAACACTGGCTTACAACCAGAAACACTGGGCCATGACCAGAACAACTGGGTTACAACCAGAACCCCCCCCCGGGCTTCAGCCAGCATCCCCGGGCTACAACCAGGACACAACCACAGGCCTTGTCCTGACCTGCTTGCGTGGACTTCCTGCGGGCCTTCTTGATGTCCTCCTCCGTCTTGTTGCTGAGCTTCAGCTCCAGCTGCTGGCTCTTCACCTCCAGGTCCTTCTGCCGGTCGGCCAGTGCTCGGCGGGCCTGGGCCGGACAGGGGAGAGGAGACACGGGGTGAAACGCTGAAACACACTGCTGCTGTTTATAGACATGGATTTTTCTTGTAATCTCTTTTGAAAGAGAGAGGTTCAGAAATAAATCCATCAGTGGCGCTTTTTTGGTCGATTGCAGCACCGTGCAGGTCGGGGGTGATTCAATTATCGTAGCCGGGTCTCCCGGCTACAAGCTAAAACATCCGATGGCATTATGTTTTTGGTCGGAATGGCTCTGTCGGGACGATCCTAGGGAATAACTTTTAGCGTGAGCGCAATATCGGCGGAAAAGAAAACAATGGAAAAGTAGCAAAAGCAATATAGCACTTTTATATCAGCAGCATCAGTTCTGAGTCTCTGGAAGTTTGTGGTCAACTAAACAGTGAATTGTGAGTTTTTAATCTCCACCATGGTAGTTTGTTCCCCAAAAGTTCAGTCTTCGGTGCCCGAAAGCACAGCGTTGGTGTGTCCGGGAGGCCAAAAACGCAGACAGCACCGTACGTTTATCCTGACAAAGGCCGGAATACGTAGCGGCCTTACCTTCTCCACGGCGGCGTATCGACCGATGAGCTGCTTCCGCAGGTCGGCGATGTGGTGGTCGAACCTCTTCATGTCCTTCTTGAAGTTGTCCCTGAACGACAGCAAGGGCTTCTCCACCTCGCTCTGAAGCTGCAGGGTGGAGGAGGCGGGGCGGGGGGGGGGGGGGGGGGACACGTCAACGGTTAAGCTACGACCGTCGCCAGCCAGGCTTTGTTTACTCTGGGAGACGAACATTGGATTTGTCTCTCGTTGGGATTATGCTGGAGGCGACTGGAGGGAAAAAATGAAAGCTTTTTGTGTCTGCAAAGAAAAAAGAATGAGAAGACGGCAAAAGTCTGTTTATCTGACAGAACTGTCAACAGATGAACCGTTTCGAGGGAGAACAAAAAGTTCTAAAGTAGGTCAGAGCAGTCTTTGACATGGAGGGTATTTAATATTGCCGGGACGTATAAGTAACTGGATGTTTCTGGAATATGTCTCGAAAAATTAAAAAACACTGAGGCTCTTCTCCTAGCTCTGTTCAACGTCTCGACGCCACCGTGCGTCCCACCAGACCCAGCCTGGGCTAGGGGGAGCAGCTTAATCTCAATCCAGCCTCTGTCCAAGGAATCCTTATCATGCACACACTTTCCAATATGTCTTCTTTCCCACAAATCTCTCTAGTCTCTCTCTCACTCTCTCTAGTCTCTCTCTCTCTCTCACTCTCTCTCTCTAGTCTCTCCCTCCCTCTCTCTCTCTCTCTCTCTCTCTCTCTCTCTCTCTCTCTCTCTCTCTCTCTCTCTCTCTCTCTCTCTCTCTCTCTCTCTCTCTCTCTCTCTCTCTCTCTCTCTCTCTCTCTCAGTCCCCCCCCCCTCTATCTCTCTCTCTCCAGTAGTCCCCCTCTCTCTTTAAGTTCTGATGACTACCCCCACAGGGCAGAAACTGCGTGTCAACCGACATCAGTGGGTTAATTGAGCCTGAACAGCCAGTTGTGCTCCACACAGGCAGGCTGGCTGGTGGAGGTCTGCTACGGGTGAGTGTGTATTGTCACACCCATCTGCTAACATTCCTGACAGAAGTTCATTGGCTGGTGCACAGCTGTGCACCCTGCTCAGCTGGGCTTCAACAGGCATGTCGACCTTTGACCTTTACAGTGGTTTTGATGCTCGACCCCAGGTCTAATTTCAGAGTGACTCCGTATGGGAATAGGGCTGTCTGGACAGCGGATGGAAAGAGCTTTTGGAAAGGAGCAGCAGAGAACGACACAATACACGGTAACATTTACATTTGGTAGAGAACGTTTCATTGTTTCCCTCCATTGGAGCTATTTTATTGATCCCATACAGGACATTGGGAAAAAAACGTGACCCTATATATGACGCATATGCATGGAAACGTGAACATATTGTAAGCGCTGTGGTGGAAAGCTACCTTGGAGGTAGTCTCACAAATGTAAATGTCTGACAGCCGACTGTCTCAAGCTGTTACATTTTATTTTGCCAGGGGTGGGATCTATAAGCACGTAATTGGCCAACAGCGATAAAACACAAACTCAGTCAGCACTTGTAAAATCTACAAATTCCCGTAGGTGGTGTGAAGACAAGTTAAAACTTCCGGCTGTGACACCAAGTTTTAGAACAAATTGTGAAAGGACACTGTGGAGAAATTGTAGAAATGCCCTAAATGAAATCCCTCTTCGAAAGGGAGCGTTGCGTATCTATGACCCCTTTCGGTTTAGGCCTTCCAGCCCAGGCTGCCAGCCATCGCACCCCCCCAGGCCTTGAGCTATAACATAGTACGCCTGTTGGGTCCCAGATTACCTTGGAGGAGAACTTCAGATGAACCTCCGCCTCGTCTGCAAGGCTCTTCTTCAGCTGGGCCCAGGCCTTACCGAGCGTGCTGAGAGAGAGAGAGAGAGAGAGAGAGAGAGAGAGAGAGAGAGAGAGAGAGAGAGAGAGAGAGAGAAAAAAAGAAAGAAAGAAAGAAAGAAAGAGAGAGAGAGACACACAGAGAGAGGGAATGGAAAAGAGTAAGAGAGAGAGAGTGTACAGGAGTTAAATATTATACACAGGAAGGACCACACAGGCACTAAAGGAGGTATTGTCTTGGGGGTCGTGGTGGATGTGGTGGATAAAGGGGTGGGGGTGGTGGTGGTGGTGGTGGTGGTGGTGGGGGTGGTGGTGGTGGTGGTGGTGGTGGTGCGGGGGGGGGGGGGGGGGGGGGGGGGGGTTACAGTGCGGATAAGAGGAGAGAGAAGGAGGACGAGGGGGGGGGAAGCGCGCTGGAAAGTGAGAAGAGACGGAGCTAGGAGGTGAACGAGTCACAAGATCTACAGAGGCGGTGGGAGGAAGCTGCTGGTTCACGGACACACACACACAGAGACACAGACACGCTCTCACACACACACACACACACACACACACACACACACACACACACACACACACACACACACACACACACACACACACACAGAGACACAGACACGCTCTCACACACACACACACGCACACGCACACACACACACACACACACACACACACACACACACACACACTCAAGGACACACACACACACACACACACGTAAACGCACACACGTACACTTAACAAACTCACAGACTCACACAAACCCACACACACACACACACACACACACACACACACGTACACTTGCCCAGAGAGACAGATGGGAGTGCTCTGGCGGGTGTTGCTCCCAGATGCCCGGGGAGTCAGTAAATACGGAGCGGGGGCTGCTGACCCGGGGTCAGAGATGAGAGCGTACGGCAGCCTGGAGATATACAGCAGCACTCGGCGCACTCGTCACATCGGTGTTTAGTTACAGAGACGCCGCAGCGCGAAAAAAAAAAGGAAGAGGCCGAATCGTTCTGAAGAGAATCCAATAATTTGTCCGACTCGTAAACGATTGAAATACAATTCCACTCCGATAAATCCAGAGAAGGAGTGCCTCAAAGAAAACGTTTTTTTCCCCTGCACTCTCCCCCCTCCCCCCCCCCCCCCCACCTCACCCCGACACACTTCCACTATAAAGAGACAGAGTTTCAATATTTATTTTAAGTTTAAGTTTAAACTTTTTAAAGCCGTTTTTAATAAAAGTGTTCACTTGGAGCGACCGGAGCCCAGGCCGTCCCCTGTGGGGGGGGGGGGGGGGGGGGGCAGCGGGGGGGCTGACAGTCTTTATGGCTGAGCAGGTCACTTCAAAGAGCTGCCTCCAAATGAAAGACATGTCTGGAATGCCCCTCAGACACCCAGCACATTCCGGACAGCCCCAGCGCGGCCCGCTGGCACCTGCTCCGCGCTGGGCCTGCCTGAACACTGGGACACCCTGTGGGAAGGACTGTGTGTAAACTCAGCACAGGGGTCAGGGGTTAGTCCGCAGTGGGGGGCTGGGGGGGCAGGGGGGGCTCCGTTCCCGGTTTTTTAGGAGGAGGGGAGCGTTTCACTTCAGAGGTACTTTACCAAACGGTCATGAAATGAAAAATGCGAGAGGGAGTGACCTCTGTGTTCTCGGGAAGTTACGACCACTGAAGCCGGCGGCTCTGAGGCCTGTTCCAAATCCCTTTTCTTTCTGGGATGAACCGAGCCTTTGAGGAAACCCAGGCCAGCAAAAGCCTGCCCACAAAAACAAGGACAAGACAAGCTAGCCATCTGGCTAAGCTAGCATGTGATGTGTGTGTGTGTGTGTGTGTGTGTGTGTGTGTGTGTGTGTGTGTGTGTGTGTGTGTGTGTGTGTGTGTGTGTGTGTGTGTCTGTGTGTCTGGAGGGGAACCGGCCCAAAAAACGACCCCCAATCCATCAGTCCCCTTCTGTCACGACATCATGTTCTTTGAAGGCTTGGAGTTCTCTGATGACAGATGGACGCCGGCCAGCGACATAAATACTGAGACATGGGACGGCCATCGACTGTTTTATACCAGTACATAACCAGCTACGTCCATTACACCAGACCATACCCTAATACGTCCATTACATCAGAACATACCCTAATACGTACATTACATTAGAACATAACAAGCTAAGTCCATTCAACCAGAAGATAACCAGCTACGTCCATTACACCAGAATATAGCCATCTACGTCCATTACACCAGAACAGAACCAGCTCCATCCATTACATCAGAATATACCCTAATACCTCCTTACAAGAACATACCCTGATACGTCCATTACACAGGAACATACCCTAATACCTCCATTAAACTAGAACATACCCTAATACCGCCATTACACCAGAACATAGCCATGGCCTATCTTTGGTACCGGAGCAGTATTTCCCGCCCACATGCCTCAAATCCACCCAACAAACGGTAAATTCAAGAATAGCCGGGGCAAATTAATCGGGGCTAGGTCTGGCCAGAGGGCAGGAACCGACCGACAGAAAGAGGATTGTCTGGCGCGAGCTTGACGACAATGCTGGGCCTGAAACGCCCAGCATAATGGCCTGCATTGTGTCCGCGTGGTCCAGGGTGTGGGCTGGCGGAACTGGCCGGCATTATCCACATTTCTATAATGGAACAGATCGCAGCAGAATCCCACCCAGCAGCAGCGCCCGCCGCTAGCCTGCTTCTACGCCGAGAGAGAGAGAGTTGTATGATGAGTAAGACATAAAGATATGTTATTAATAATGAAGATGAGATGTGGGGGCGGGGGGAGGGGGGAGGGGGGCGGGGGGAGGGGGGGCTATTGAGGGATTCCGTCCAGGTCAGCGTTTCGGTTCTCCGCGCGGATCCCCGACGTGACTTTATTGGGGAGTTGCCGAGGACATTAAGTTGTCGCGTGTTGCTATGACAGCAGAGCTGCACATTTCCCAAAGTCCTAATAAGGATGTTGCCGTGGTGGTGTTCATTGCGTGGCGTCCGCATCAGGCCCCCCCCCCCCCCCCCCCCGTGGTCCGGTCTCATTATGTGGCTGAAGCCCCGCTCGTCTCTTTATTACAGAAGCAACACCACCCCCACCACCCCCACCACCACCACCACCACCACCACCAACACCACCACCACCACCAACACCAACCCCAGGTCCAGACAACGCTGCCTTCAGCATGATCAGTCGGACCTGTGCAACACCAGCCCCCTCCAGGATAACACAATCAGAAAGCACACGCACACAGAAACACCCAGACACACACGTACACACGCACTCACACTCAGGCACACAAACACACCCACACACTACCAAACTGTCTCTGTACAGCTGAATGGTGTCTGCGCTTGTTTCATTTTTTTCCAATCTTCCAATGGTTCCTCCCTCACTTTAACCATCCCTACCTTCTCCCGGCCTTCTCTCCCTCCCTCCCTCTCCTCCTCACCCCTCTCCTCCTCGACCCTCTCCCTCCCTCTCCTCCTCATCCCTCTCCCCCTCCTTCCCTCCCTCCCTCCCTCCCTCCAGTAACTTGCTGTCAGGGGAAGATGAAAGAGGACACAGGAAGACTAGAGACATAGAGACATGGTCCTACAGACCCACACACACACACACACACACACACACACACACACACACACACACACACACACACACACACACACACACACACACACACACACACACACACACACACACACACTTCACATGGCTGGTCCGTTTTGCCCGTGGGCAGGGGCAGATTATTTAACGTAGAACCGTCACGCTCGGCTGTGATCAGAGAACTGCTTCATTTGCATGTTGTAAAAAAAACAACTCACGGTGTGCAACATTCAACTCCGTTTCGCGTGTTAAGAAAAAATGTGCTGCACTGCTGTCATGGCAACACACAACAATTGATGGTTTTGTTAAAGTGGCGTAAATGGTGCAACTTCTTGATTTTCGCGGAAACGGGGGCTGATGTCGTAATTTTTTCACAACGCGTATATGAAGCGGTACGCTCTAATAATAGAACACGGCCCATCGTCAGGTTCTCCTTTAAGTGCTTAGCAACCACAACAACAACAGCACAGGGCAGATTTACATACATAATAGGGGGGGGGGTTGTGTGTGTGGAGATTACAGTCCAGATTAATTTTATCAGGAGAGGGCCTCACTTCTCGGTCAACAACGTTTCCGATCACCCAGATCGTGTCGTTGTATGAGGGGGACACTTTCTGCAAATCTCTGACAGCATTCACACACACATACACACACACACAACCATGCACGCAAACACACAACCACAGACGCACACTTTGTTGTGTCCACAGAAAACAAAAGCAGAGCTGTTGGACATCCTCTCTGGTGTCGTTGTGTCCCCTAGAGGGGACAGAAAGCCCCCTAGAGGGTGTGGTGGGGCCAGACTGGATTTATTTATTCCCCGCCCGACGTACAGTCAGTGTGGGTACGATGTCAGACCACCCCATCTCTGGGATTCCACCCGACCGTCCAGGTGGCCTCAGATGACTGCTGAGCCAACCGCAGCGCTGGGTTATAAATGAGAAACGTTCACAGTTTCTGAAAATTGTTTTTGTTTCTGAAACGTTGCCATGGAGACGGACTTCCGGAACTGAGTCATATCCGCTGCTTATGCCCAACATTAGTTCCCCCTTTTCATATGTGAAGGCACGGTTGGAGGGCACGTGTGTGTGTGTGTGTGTGTGTGTGTGTGTGTGTGTGTGTGTGTGTGTGTGTGTGTGTGTGTGTGTGTGTGTGTGTGTGTGTGTGTGTGTGTGTGTGTGTGTGTGTGTGTGTGTGTGTGTAACTCACCCCTCTTCCTGGCCAGCTAGGGGGATCTGGGAGAGTTTGGAGAGGCTCCTAGCGTACTCTTCCTCTATCTTTATCCTGCGAGAGAAGAGGAGAACGCTGTTACCACAACCTTACAACATCGACCCCCCTACAAAAAAAAAACCCAACCGCACCCCTTCCAGCACTGTTCTGCATGTCGACGACAGCAGGGAGGAAATCATGCGCTCAGAAAAGTTGAAGTTGGGTAGCATTCCCTGCTGGTGGTCATGGTAACCAAGCACAATAAGCCCTGTGACGATGGAACGCCGTGTCAGAGCGAAACAGAAGAGAGCAACACCACAGAGGAGGTGAGTAAATATGTGGGGACGCGCATATTGGAGCACAAAGACCTACACACATGCGCGCGGGCACACACACACACACACACACACACAGATAAACAGGTTGGATCACAAGGTCATGCCCATGAATGCACACAAACACACACACAAACAAACACACACAAACCAACACACACACACATTAGGGCACAAGGTCATGCACACACACGCACTAACAAACAAACACCCTCACACACACTCTCACTTACTCACTCACTCACCCACTCACTAACTCACACACGCACACACAGCCATACATGCACGCACGCACACCTTGCCTCTACACGGGCGCTGTCTTACCTCTCGCGGACGAACTCGGCCATCTCCTTCTGCATCTGCTTCCCCTTCAGCTGCTTCTGCAGCAGCACCTCGAAGCCCGAGACGCCAGCCGCCCCCTGGGGCTCCTTCTTATCCATCTGATGGACGGGACACAGGACGCAGTACATCAATTAGTAAAGACAAGACAGCTGCACACGCTCACACACACACACACACACACACACACACACACACACACACACACACACACACACACACACACACACACACACACACACACACACACACACACATATATAAGTACACACATACAATACACGCACCCAATCAGAAAACTGAAACACACACTGAAACACACACCTACCCACTCACACACTGAATCACACACACACACACACACACACACACACACACACACATACATACAAATATTCATACACACACATAAACAAACACTGAAAAACAAACACAAACACACACACACAGACGCACAAACCCTCAACATACATGCACACACACAGATTTATACAATCAAACGCAAACACACACACACACACACACACACAACCACACACACACACACACACACACAACCACTGACACACACACGCTGTCCTTGTGAAGTGGAAGTAATGATGTTTTGGCTCGGAGACGATAACAGAGGCAGCAATCGCTCATGAGACTCTTCGTCTAA